>NC_057725.1:74314866-74349526 GCF_004010195.1 Chiloscyllium plagiosum | reverse complement strand
CCCGGATAATTTGTGACCCCACCCACAATTGCTCACTCACTGGAATTTTCTAGCCCCACCCACCTTCCCCTCCATCCCCAATCTAATTGCCCCTTTCCCTCGTGCACCTTCATTTACACCCCCACACCAAACTGTCCCCTCTATCCATACACCCCCATCTCTGTATAAAACCCCCTGCTGTGTCTCCATTGTGTACAATTCCCCCACCCTCTCTCACCACCCCCACTCCTCGCTGTTTCCCAGGCCCTGGGCTGGAGAGGGTGGGGGCATGGGGGTGTGTGCAGAGACTGACTGGCCATTCGAGTGTGTGTGTCTTCATGCACAGCAAGATCCCAGTCCCCAGGATTCTCCCCGCTCCACCCAACCACTGACTGAGAAAGGGGCTTTATCTACCCTCACCCACCCCCACAGTTTGGACAACAACTGGAGACCCAGGGCACAGCAAGATCCCAAGGTGTTAATGACATGTGCAGCACCACATGGTACTGAGTCCAACTCACCCTCAGGGACAGGAGGACAGGGAGGGAGGGTGGGGGCATAGAGACAGATAGAGAGAGAGAGATACCAAGGTGGGGAGAGAACACAAACAAGATTAGGGGTAGTGAAACGGAGACAGACACAGAGAGAGAGATAATCCCAGGGTTGGTGGTGTGAGGGAGGGAGAGAGAGAGATGGAAGTTGATTAAGTCAAAGCCAAGATCTTTTGAATCAAAAAAGAAGAAAAACAAACAAAATCCCATCACTGAGTGACTTCCCAAAGCTCCCCATTTTATAAGCACTTCCCCCTGGTTGTAAACCCAGAGAATGGGAACAGGTCTCACTGGGACCCAGGGGGTAAATGCTGTCTGACTGAACCCCATCAAACCCCAAGGGTTTTTATTCTGAGACTCGATGCAGTGACTCGATGGAAGGGACTCAGTCTCAGAGCCTGGATCTTGTCCCTCCCTCCGTGTTTATCCTGCCCCCTCCATCTGCTTCTCTCCCTCTCTCCCTCCTTCCCCCACACTCTCTCTCTTTCTCCTTCACTCCTTCCATTTGTCTCCCTCTCTCATTGTCTCTCTTCTCCCCCATCTCTCTCTCCCCTCTTTCCCTGTCCCTATCCACCTCTCCATCTCTCTGCTCAGCTTCTTCCTGCTCTCGAGAATGGATTGGTATCTCTGTCTGTCTGTCTGTCTCTCTCTCTCTCTCCATTCCCCTTCCGTTCTGATTGAAATCCCCTCCCCTTCCTCCCATTTAAAGTGTGTTCCCATCTCCCCGCCCTGTCCTGTAAACATTCGCCCCGTCACCATCACATTGTGGGTGGAGGGGGAGGAGAGGTGGGGGGGTCTGGGCTGGAGAAAGGAGGGATGATACACACCATCTACTATCAGACCATCAGAAAACAGAGCCCGGGCCCTGTGGACAGGTTCCTGTAATGTGTAAGGGACAACCTGCAAGCTGAGGGGCGCACAGCAAGATCCCACAGGCAGCCAGGTGTGCCATACCTGGGGTATTTCCTCTTCTTTACCCCCCTGCGAGAACAACTCCCATGTCCCCAGCAACAAGCCCTCCACAAGCATAATGCTCCCCTCTGTAATTTTCTCACAGCAGGATCCCAATAATGCTAGCACTTTCCAAATTCAGTTTCTGATCGTGGTTCTCTCTGTCTGTCTCTCCCTGCCTAGAATCCCACATCCTGTCCTCCACACCCCTCCCAGTTAAAATGACGACAAGTCATAGAGTGGGCCATTGATGCACAGTGCGATCCCACAGAGTAGTCCTTTCGTGCTCCAGAATGTGCTCAAATCCCACTTTACATCCGACAGGATGCTGTGGATTTCTTTGGGAATCTTGTTTAAGGAATCACCTCCTCCATCGCAGGATTTAATTTTGTGGATGGTACTTTCTAGAAGGAAGTGATTGGAGCTGGGCGGTGATGGGATATTGGAGAGCCCCATTCTCCCCCAGATCCTGTCTCCCTTTCCCAGCCCAGCTACAAAGACACATCTTATCCCGCTATCGCTCCCTGCTTCCCACACAGACTCCCTCTCTGTGCATCTTGTGTTCTTTTAACCACTTTGTTTCAAAAACAATCACATTGTGCTGCAAAACTGGGGTATTTCCTCTTCTTTACCCCCCTGCGAGAACAACTCCCATGTCCCCAGCAACAAGCCCTCCACAAGCATAATGCTCCCCTCTGTAATTTTCTCACAGCAGGATCCCAATAATGCTAGCACTTTCCAAATTCAGTTTCTGATAGTGGTTCTCTCTGTCTGTCTCTCCCTGCCTGGAATCCCACATCCTGTCCTCCACACCCCTCCCAGTTAAAATGACGACAAGTCATAGAGTGGGCCATTGATGCACAGTGCGATCCCACAGGGTAGTCCTTTCGTGCTCCAGAATGTGCTCAAATCCCACTTTCTTTTGGGATGCTATGGATTTCTTTGGGAATCTTGTTTACGGAATCACCTCCTCCATCGCAGGATTTAATTTTGTGGATGGTACTTTCTAGAAGGAAGTGATTGGAGCTGGGCGGTGATGGGATATTGGAGAGCCCCATTCTCCCCCAGATCCTGTCTCCCTTTCCCAGCCCAGCTACAAAGACACATCTTATCCCGCTATCGCTCCCTGCTTCCCACACAGACTCCCTCTCTGTGCATCTTGTGTTCTTTTAACCACTTTGTTTCAAAAACAATCACATTGTGCTGCAAAATATTTCCATCTCCCCCACTTCAAATACCCACGAGTCACATTGCTGTGTGTGGGACGGTTTTATTTGTTTAAAAAATCAACAAAAGAAAGACAGAGAGAGAGAGAGAGATATCCCCTCCCAGATACATAGGGAATCGGCCAACGTGTGTCTTATCTGTGTGATTATCACATTTGGTGACTCTTGTTGCAATGTAGGCCACTCTGCAGGTGGTTTGAGACACAGCAAGATCCCACAAGTAGTATTACTCTGACATTAGAAAAAGTCTTTGGGTAGAGTTTCTCATTTAAGAGTTCAATTCCCTCCTTGGGGTGTCCTGTCTGTCAGACAATCACTGGGGATTGATGTGGTTGTATCAAACCCCAGGACCCTGGTTACTTTAGCCCCAGGCTTCAAATTTGTTTTAAAAATGACAGGGCCATAATCCAACAGGAGCCAGTTAACCAGAGGCCCCTAAAACCCAGGGTTCCCCCGCCCCCGCCAGAGGAGATTAAACCTCGGGGTAAATAAACACACAACTCACATGGGACCCCACAGGGTGCAGCCAGTCGACCAGGCCTCAGGACTGTGTCCCCCTCTGGAGGTTGTTCTTTCCTGGTCTCGAACATTTTGGATCTTCGCATAGCAGCTTTCCAAACAAAAGTTCTTCGGCATAAAAGAAGGAAAAGATTACTTGAAAGGGAGAGCGAGAGCATTTTGAAGGCAAGTTACATAGCAAGATCCCAGGTTTAAAAGCACCCCCGCCTATTGCCAATGTATTGATGTATCTAACACAGTCAGCTGTTAGGATGGCGTGGGAGCAGATCTCACCAGGGATTGGAGGAGGACACTGAGGGAAAGGCATCAGATTATTACACTCTGCAGTGACCTGGGAATAATTTCCATTTACTGAAAACAGTTTCCAACTTGTACGTGCCTGTACCTCCCTCCAGTCTGAAACCCTCATTACCCTATATCCTGTCTCCTGTCTCTGAGCAAATGTTGTATTCATTCTCAGGATACGGACAACATGGGGCTAGATACAGAGTACATCTCCCTCCACATTCTCTGCATCGAATATGCCAGCACATGTGCAGCATGGGGTTAGATACAGAGTATAGATCCCTCTGCTCTGTTCCTATCAAACACACACAGGATAGGGACAGCACGGGGTGAGGTACAAAGTTAGGCAGCATTGTAGACAGTGCAGATGCTACCTTAACATTACAAAGGGATATTGATAGACTGGGTGAATGGGCAAAGCTGTGTTAGATGGAGTTCAGTGTAAGCAAGTGTGTGGGTATCAGGTTGGAGTAAAGAGTGGGAGCACAAAGGAGGTTAACAAAAATGAGCCTGAACCTCAGGGGTTACATTCTGAGGGGATACTCGACAAATGAGGCCATTTTCCTCCAGAATTGAGAAAGTTAAGGGGTGATTTGATCAAAGCCTTCAAGGTATAAACACGATGAGACAGGATCAATCAAGATCAACGATTCCCACTGGTTGGAGATTCTAGACCGAGAGTGAGCAGAGTCTGAGAATGAGGGCCCAGAGCGTTCAGGAGAGATGGTAGGAAGCACTTTGACACACAAAGGGTGGGAGAGGTTTGGGACTCTCTTCCACAAACAGCAGTGGATGCTGGATCAGTCGTTCAGGTTAAATCAGGGATACATTTTTGTTCAGTGAAGATATTGAGGTATATGGGCCAAAGGAGTTAGGCCACAGATCAGCCATGATCCCATTGAATGATGGATCAGGCTCGAGGGGCTGAATGGCCTCCTCCTATTCCTATGTTACAAATAAAGACCACCTGACACTGTCGCCACCAAACACTCTCAGGGCAGGGATATGATAGATAAACAGTAAAACTACCTCTACATTGTCCCCGTCAAACACTCCCACAACAGGGACAGGTTGGGGTTAGATACACAGTAAAGCTGCCTTTACTGCATCCCCATCAACCCCTCCCAGGGCAGGGTCAGCACAGAGTGAGATACAGAGTTACGCTCCCTCTACACTGCCCTCCCAGGATTGCTTAATGGAGCTTTAATATTTTAAAATACTCATGTTATTCTGTCATTCCTTATCCCTCAGTAAGTGTGTGTGTGCATGTGTGTGTGCTTACGTGTGTGCATGCATATGTGAGAGAGTGAGAGAGAGACAGAGACAGAGACCAGGCCCCTGCATTACTGGGTCAGGTATTCCTGTACACCAGTACTTAGAGTCATAGAGTCATGGAAACAGACCCTTCAGTCCAACTTATCCATGCCGACCAGATATCCCAACCCAATCTCGTCCCACCTGCTAGCACCCGGTCCATATCCTTCCAAGCCTTTCCGATTCATTTACCCATCCAGATGCCTGTTGCAATTGTACCAGCCTCCACCACTTCCTCTGGCAGCTCATTCCATTCATGTACCACCCTCTGAGTGAAAAGGTTGCCCCTTTGGTCTATTTTATAATCTTTCCCCTCTCACCCTAAACCTGTGCACTCTAGTTCTGAACACCCTCACCCCAGGGAAAAGACCTTGAATATTTACCCTATCCATGCCGCTCATGATTTTATAGACCTCGATAAAGTCACCCCTCAGCCGCCGACGCTCCAGGGCAAACAGCCCCAGCCTATTCAACCTCTCCCTATAGCTCAAATCCTCCAAACCTGGCAACATCCTTATAAATCTTTTCTGAACCCTTTCAATTTTCACAACATCTTTCCAAGACCAGAATTGCACGCAATATTCCAAAAGTGGCCTGACCAATGTCCTGTACAGCTGCAACATGACCTCACAACTCCTGTACTGAATACTCTGACCAATAAAGGAAACCATACCAAACGCCTTCTTCACTATCCTATCTACCTGCAACTGTACTTTCAAGGAGCTGTGAACCTGCACTCCAAGGTCTCGTTGTTCAGCAACACTGCCTAGGATCTTACCAATAAGTGTATAAGTCCTGCTAAGATTTGCTTTCCCAAAACACAGCACCTCACATTCATCTCAATTAAACTCCATCTGCCACTTCCCGGCCCGTTAGCCCATCTGATCCAATTGTAATCTATGGTAACCTTCTTCGCTGTCCAATACACCTTTAATTTTGGTGTCATCTGCAAAATTACTAACTATACTTCTTATGCTTATGATGAAAAGTAGTGGAATCAACACTAATCCTTGTGGCACTCCACTGGTCACAGGCCTCCAGTTTGAAAATCAACCCTCCACCCTCCATCCTCTGTCTTCTACCCTTGAGCCAGTTCTATATCCCATGGCTAGTTCTCCCTGTATGCCATGAGATTGCTAACTGGTCTTCCATGGGGAACCTTGTCGAACGCCTTACTGAAGTCGATATAGATCACATCCACCACTCTGGCCTCATCCATCCTTTTTGTTACTCCTTCAACAAAACTCAATCAAGTTGTGAGACATGATTTCCTACACACAAAGCCATGTTACTATCCGGAATCAGTCCTTGCCTTTTGGAATACATGTACATCCTGTTCCACACAAAGGCCGCCTTGCTGATTTTTGAGGGGCCCTATTCTCTCTGAGACATGATTTCCTACACACAAAGCCATGTTACTATCCCGAATCAGTCCTTGCCTTTTGGAATACATGAACATCCTGTTCCACACAAAGGCCGCCTTGCTGATTTTTGAGGGGCCCTATTCTCTCCCTAGTTACCCGTTTGTCCTTAATGTATTTGTAAAAACCCTTTGGATTCTCCTTCACCCTATTTGCCAAAGCTATCTCATGTCCCCTTTTTGTCCTCTGATTTCCCTCTTGTGTATGCTCATACTGTCTTTAAAACCATCTAAGGATTGACTCAGTCTCTCCTGTCTATTCCTGACCTGGGCTTCCTTCTTTGTCTAAACCAAAACCTCAAATTCTCTCATCACCCAGTATTCCCTACACCTACCAGCCTTTCCTTTCACCCTTACAACAAGTCTGTGGACTTTCGTAGTCTCATTTTTGAAGGCTTCCCATTTTCCAGCCGTCCCTTTTCATGTGAACATCTGCCCCCAATCAAATTTTGAAAGAGCCTGCCAACACTCACACCAACACACACGCACAACCCCAATCAGCATTTGAATGTTCTTGCCTATACCGTCAAAATAAGACTTGCTCCAATTTCGAAATTCAACTTTTCGATCTGGTCTATCCGTTTCCATCACTATTTTAAAACTTCTGGGTCGGTAGTCCCAAACTGCTGCCCCACTGACATGATAGTCATCTGCCCTGCCCTATTTCGCAGTAGTAGGTCAGGTTTTGCACCTTCTCTCGTACATACATCCACAGACTGAATCAGAAAATGTTCTTGTGCACAAATAACAAATTCCTCTCCATCTGAACCCTTAACACTTTGGCTGTCTCAGTCCCAGTTTGGAAAGTTAAAATCCCCTAAAATAACCACCCTATTATTCTTACAGATAGCTGAAATCTCCTTACAAACTTGTTTCTCAATGTCCCGCTGACTATTGGGGGGTCTATAATACAATCCCAATAAAGTGGTCACACTTTCTTATTTCTTAATTCCACACAAGTAACTTCCCTGGATATATTTCCAGGAATATCCTCCCGAAGTACAGCTGTTACACCATCCTTTAGCAAAAACACCACTCCTCCTCCTCTCTTACCTCCTTTTCTATCCTTTCTATACCATTTGTATCCTGGAACATTAAGTTGCCAGTCCTGTCCATCCATGTGCCATGTTTCTGGTTCAATACTGAGGTATTCTCACTGGCACTCTCAGTGTGCTCCACTATTAGTACCGGCCCACCGTCAATTCTGAACCCAATGCAATGAGGCACAATCTCAGTACTGATCCTCTGACAAAAAAGGCACTGCCTCAGGATTGACTCTCTGACAAAGAAGCACTTCCTCAGGACTGATCCTTTGATAGATCTCCAATATCTCAGTACTGACCCACTAATCATGCTACACACCCTCAATTAAGACCCTGCATTGTGAGCCACTGCCACAGGATTGATGCAATGTAGCGCTAAATGGGAGAAATGGTGTAGGGTAGCTATAAGTAGGAGAATTTGTGCAGGGTAGCATTGAATGGGAGAACCAGTGTACGGTAGCACTAAATGGGAGAATCGGTGCAGGGTTGAAACGAAATGGGTGAATCGGTGCAGGGCAGCAATAAGGTCATTTAGAGACTTGATGCAGGGCAGGCCATAATTAGAGAATACTGGTAGTGGAAGCCGACATGGGAGCTTTGTTGCAGGGAAACACTAAATGGAAGATGTGGTGCACAGTGGGACTAAATGAGAGAATTGGGGCCTGGCACCAGGAAATGGGTGAATTAGAGTAGGGCACCTCTAAATGGTAGAGTTGGGCTGGGCATCAGTAAATGGAAGAATGAGTATCGGGGTATGAGTAAATGGTAGAACTGGTGGGGAATCAGTAGATGGATTTGATACACAGTGTCATTACATTAGAAAATTAGTGGGAGTGCCAATAAATTAGAGAATTGTAGCAGAGTAGGTCTAAGTGGGAGAATAGGGACAGGGAATCAATAAAAAGGAGTATCAGTTCAGCGCTTCACAAAATGAACAAATGTGAGTAGGAAACCAATCCGTGTAAGAAGTATATCAGAGAACAGTTACATGGGCATCAATAATTGGAGACTTGCGAGAGAGAGTGTACATGTGAGAGAGAGATTGCGAGTGTGCTCACACAACTGAAGTGTGCATGTGCGAGTGAGAGAGACTGTGCACATGCAGGAAGTACACAGTTAATGGTAGTGCCCTGGGGAGTGTTGTTGAACAGAGAGGCCAAGGGGGGCAGGTACATAGTTCCTTGAAATTGGTGCCACAGGTAGGCACGGTCACAGGATGGTGAAGGAGGCATTTGGCAGGCTTGCCTTTATCGGGCAGAGCACTGAGCCCAGGAGTTGGGACGTCATGTTACAACTGGACAAGACATTGGTAAGGCCACATTTGGAGGACTGCATACCATCATGTTCACCCTGGTGCAGGAAAGATGTTATTAAACTGCAAAGGGTCGGAGGAATAGAGGCAGGGAGGCATGGACTATGTTCTAAATGGGGAGAAAATTCTGAAATCTGAAGTGCAGAGAGACTTGGGAGTTCTCATCCAGGATTCTCTCAAAGTCAACCTGCAGGTTGAGTCCGTAGTTAGAATGGCAAATGCAATGATGGCATTTATTTTGACAGCACTTGATTATAAAAGCAAGGATGTATTTCTGAGGCTCTATAAAGCGCGGGTCAGACCACATTTGGAGAATTGTACACAGTTTTGGGTCCCATATCTCAGGAAGGATGTATTGACCCTGGAACGTGTTCAGAGGAGGTTCACGAGAACGGTTCCAACGATGAAAAGCTTAACACATGAGGAATGTGTGAGGACTCTGGGTCTATACTCAATGGAGTTCAGAAGGATGAGGGGGTGGGGGATCTAATAGAAACTTACAGAATACTGAATGGCCTGGACAGAGCGGATGTTGAGAAGATGTTTCCATTTGGTTGGAGAGACTGGAACCCAATGGCACAGCCTTAGAGCAAAGGGAAGAGCTGTTACTACAGAGATAAGAAGAAACGTGTTGATCCAGAGAGTGGGGAATCTGTGGGATTCATTCCCACTGAAGGCTGGGGAGGCCCAGCTCCCTGAGTATATTGAAGACTGAGATCGATAGGCTCTTCATTGTAAAGGGGGGAATCAAGGTTTACCGGGAGAATGGAGTTATCCGCTGTGATTGAATGAGGAAGCAGACTCGATGGGCTGAACGGCCTCATTCCTGGCTCCTATGTCCCCTATGTCCTTATTTCTCTTTAAATCCATATTCACCTGCAGGCACCCATCCCCACCTGGGAACTCACCGTTCTATTGGTCGCAGCCACGAGATGGACAGGCGCTATGACCAATGGGAGATGGAGGGAGAGCTAAGACCCGCCCTGAGGATGCACGCGGAGTCTCGAGGCGCGGCCGTTTAACTGACAGTGCGTGGGGGCGGGGCCTGGCTCTGCGCACGCGCATCGTATAAACCCGGAAGCGGCAGAATATGAGCAGGAGTGGGGAATTGATGACTGGATGGGAAGCTCAACACATTGGCTGGTATTCAGCAAGGCAACATCCTCAAAGTGGAAGTGTTTCTTGTAGATTTGTAGGCAGCTATGGAGAGCAGGGAGGGGAACAATTGGAAGCAGGTGCATCAAGCAGGGCTGTGCAGAATATTTGAGAGATGCAAATGTTGTCTAAACTTGTTATTTATTCAATTTCTTCCTGCATTGTATATTGATCTTGGAGGTGATGCTCCACACATCCATGTGCCATCACTTGCCACACAAATTTCCCATTCTCAGAGAACTAAGAACTGCAAATGCTGGGATTCCATAGTATCCACTGATTATTTAAGGATTAAGGGCTCCCTTTCTTGTTCTCAGCTCGCTTCACCTTTATTTCCATGGCTGCATCAAATAAACTCCCAACCAGGCTGCAATTTACCCTGTAATCTGCAGTCCCTTTCCCCCGTTCCACTAACACTGACACTCTGTTGCTTTTCTACTCCATCCATAAAATAGCACCTCCCCTTTAACCTTCTGAAAGTTGTTCAGAATTTGTTGCAATGTAAAATTTTCCATCTCCAAATTGCCAAACTGACAGTAAGGATGCCTGAATAGAGTGCCTAAAACCTAGCAGATGTGATTAATATCTCACCCCACCAATTACCAACTGAGAGCACAAACTAACCCTACTGATCACTGCCAGGGGATGCAAATTAATCAAATGACGTAAAAATGTTCAGAAGAGAACTGTGTCTGATAATTAATAAGTAAAAATTTAAGAGGAACGTTTCACACAGACTAGTTTGGATTTGGACCTCACTTTCAGGAAATGCAATTTGGAAGAATAATTTAGACATGTTTAATAGGTGGGCCGAATATCCTATCTCTGTAGTTCTAAGCAATATGGAATTCTGTGTAAAAGATAAGACTGAAGAATGTGATGAGAAAGTGACATCAGGATTAATGGGAATAATTAAGAATTTCAGTCAGGAGAAAGTCTAGTGATTACATTGGAATGCTGGTGACAGAGATGTCCCTCGTTCTACCAATAAGTCAATCTTTCAAAAGGGACTAATTATGCTCATCTGAATTCATATTTTCTTAATGAATGTTACTTACTGGAGATTTAAAGCAGTAAAGTCACCCAAAGAACTGCCTTATTTTTAGATGCAAATAATAAAGCATCTTAAAGTCAATGTGATTAAATCGTTTAAAATGGAATGTTCAATTGGGCATAATATTTACTTTTGAACTTGTGTCTTAATGTTTTCTGTTTCTAGATTAAACAATGCTCCAGTGAGAGGCTATGAGAAGGATGTTGGAAACAAAACAACCCTTAGGATCTTTTACCCGGAATCAACAATTGAAGATCCCACCGTTGAAAACAATCTTGATACACTCTTTGTGCTCGTACCATTTAAGACAGTCGACATTCACTGGTTGAAGGCGATCGTGTACAATGAGACAAAAGTAGGTATCCTGGATTGAAACTGTAATGGTTCACACCAGCTACATCCAGACCGAAGCCATTCAGAATTACTATGTGGTGGCTTCTGTACTGTGTTCACAAAATGGTTAAGAGTTGCAGCTAAACCTTTCCTGCAAAAGCTCAATTGTTTGGGAGCCTTCTTCTGATAAATGATGTAGTGAATTTACAGCCCACCATTTACACAGTCACATTGGTATGGGAGGTCAGGTAACTCTAAAAATAATTAGTGAAGACAAATTTAGGTCTCTTACAGCAGAAACAGGTGAAGTTATAATGGTGAAAAAAGACTAATTAAATACATAATTTGGTTCCCAAAGGAGGCCACAAAGAATGCCCCAAAAATGTTGGGGAGTGCAACCAAGTGAGAGGAAGGACGTGAAGAAAATCACAAATAGTAGGGAAATGGTGTTGGGAACATTGATGGAGTTGATGGCTGATGTACCACCAGAGTCTGATAATCTACAGCCCAGAGTACGAAAGGAAGTAGCCCTCGAGGTACTGGAAGCATTGGTATCTGGTACACAGATTTCTCTCCACAACTGTTGCCAGACCTGCTGGGTTTTTCCAAAAATTACTTTTTTAGTTTGCTTTAGTTTGCTTTGAATTGCTTGGCAGACAGGAATCAAAGAGTCAGAAGAATCTGGTCTTTATCCAAGTGACAGCCAGTGACCAATGCAATAACACAGCAATCAGTGCTGGAACCCCAGCTAATCACATTATGTAGAAATGAGTTTAGATAAGGGGGCTAAATATAATATATCCAAATTTTCAGATGATCCAAACTGTGAGGAGGATGCAGAGATGCTACAGTATGATTTTGGGCAATTAAGTAAATGGGCAAGTGCATGCCAGATGAAGTATATTGTCAATAAATGAAACATTATTCACTTTGGTGGCAAAAAGAGGAAGGCAGATTACTACCTAAATGGAGTCAAGTTGGGTAAAGGGGCAGTACAACGAGATCTAGGTGTTCTTGTACATCAGCTAATGAAAGCATGCGTGCAGGCACAGTAGGTAGTGAAAAAAGCTACTAGCATGCTGGCCTACATAACAAGTGGAATTGATTATAGAAGCGAAGAGGTCCTTCTGCAGCTGTGCAGAGCCCTGGTGAGACCGTACCTGGAATATTATGTGCAGTTATGGTCTCCAAATTTGAGGAAAGACATTCTGGCTATTGAGGGAGTGCAGCGTAGGTTCACGACGTCAATTCACGGAATGGCGGGACTATCTTAAGCTGAAAGATTGGAGCGACAGGGCTTGTATTTACTTGGGTTTAGAAGGCTAAGGGGGATCTGATTGAGATGTATAAGATTATTAAAGGATTGGAAACTCTGGAGGCAGAAATAATGTTTCCGCTGACGGGTGAGTCCCAAACCAGAGGGACACAGTTTAAAAATAAGGGGCAGGACACATAGAACAGAGTTAAGGAGAATCTTCTTCACCCACAGAGTGGTGAGTGTATGGAATGCTCTGCCCCAGAAGGCTGTGGAGGCCAAGTTTTTGGATACTTTCAAGAAAGAGTTGGGTAGAGCTCTTAAGGATCGTGAGATCAAGGATTATGGAGGTAAGGCAGGAACAGGATACTCATTGAGGATGATCAGCCGTGATCATAATGAAGGATGGTGCTGTCTCGAAGGGCAGAATGGCCTACTCCTGCACCTTTTGTTTTTGTCTTTTGTCAATCTCAAGGATCCTGATTAGCCACTTTGAATGTCACATATTTAAAGGACTTGAACAGATAGTTTATACATGATTCATCGTTCATAGAATCATACTCACACTGATTGACTTTGGTTTGACCCTGCAAATCTCCTTTTATTTATTCCTTGATAATAGATTACAGCAAATGTCTTAAGCCTAACTGTTTGATAACTGATTTAATATTGCTCAGTGAAAATTGTTTTGTCTAACGTCTTACCTCTCTGTAAACTCAGCGCTCCATTTCCTGTGATCTTCTTTAAAAGGCAGAAATCTTTGGAAACTCTTCTCCGATTGTTGTGTGGAGGCATGAGTGACTGAATGGACTCAATTCCTGATGAATCTCTCTTGCCTGAAACACCAATTGTTCTGCTCCTCGGATGTTGCCAGACCTGCTGTGCTTTTCCAGCATCGCACTCTCGTCTCTGATCTCCAGCATCTGCAGACCTCACTTCCTCCTAATGGACCCATTCTGTTTCTGGTTTGGAAACTCGATGGACTGAAGGTCCACCTGTTGTTCCTATGTTATATTATCGATGGCCAGATGCCCTGAGTAGGAAACTCAAGGTCGGTCTATCCTCCTCCTGATCATGTGTTAGATGCCTGATGGCTCATGCAATCTAGCTAATGCTGAGTAACAATTTGAGAAGCTGAATGGTCTCTTTGCTTTTCATCCACAGCAGGATGGAGATACTGAACTGTCTCCTACTGCCTCCCTGAAATAGGACTGCGAGAATGATTGGTCTTCTCCTGCTCCTATAAAACAGGTAAGTGGCTGAATCTCCTCCTCTTTGTCCATATAAATTCTCAAAGAGTTTAATCCCCTTCCCTATTTCTTCTGCAACAGGGTCAATGGGCTGACTGGTCTAATTTCATTGCACTTACCAATCCTTTCCAGTTCCCCTGTTACAGACTTGCGGGGACTTCATGGACTGAAATGGCCAACTCTGCGTCCAGTTTTAAAGCGTAGAGGAGCTGATTGGCTTCCTCCTGTTCCCGGGGCTGAACAGCGTTGTCCTATTCTGGTGTTCCAGGTCGAAGGCCTCAATATACGTCTGCTGTTCCAGTATAACAGGCTACTTGCGGGGACTTCATGGACTGAAACGGTTGCTGTATGGCCGACTCTGCGTCCAGTTTTAAAGCGTAGAGGGGCTGATTGGCTTCCTCCTGTTCCCGGGGCTGAACAGCGTTGTCCTATTCTGGTGTTCCAGGTCGAAGGCCTCAATATACGTCTGCTGTTCCAGTATAACAGGCTAAAGAAATACAATGGAATCCTCCATTCGCTGTGTAATTGGCTTCTGTTGCTACAACTTCCGGTGTTCGATGTAAATTTAAGATTATCTCTTATTCTTGTAATCTCTGATGTGTATTGGTACAATCTGCTCATCCTTTCCTTATAAATTAAAACAGTTCTTGCAGGAATTATTTGAGGGAACCGTCTCTTCCAATTTAACAATATTCTTTCTTCAGTGAAGAGACTAAATCTGCACGAACTGTTCCAGACGTTATCTCCCTGGAAACCTGCACAGCAGCGGTAACAGTTTTCCTGTCTGCTGTCGGGTTCCCATTCAGGTAAGAATAGTCCCAGCTGTCTCGAGTAGTACACACCTTCTCTATTCCACCAGCGGAACGGGATATCTGTTGAAAGTGTCACATTGACACTGAGGGCTACAGATAAGTTGCCGCGAAATGAACTGAATGTTGAAGTAGACCACGCCAAATATTTCGCATGAAGCCACAGAATCTGCTAAGATGCAATTTAGAACAGCAAGGTGCAGCAAAGTTTTTATGCGAGCTATATATCAAAGTGAAAACTACAGTTCAAGTGTTGGGCATTTTATAAAACAGCAAACTACAAATGGAAATTAATGGATGCTGCAGTAATAATAGACAGATCGAAGCTGCATCAAATCTGTGTTAACCCAAGTGAATGATAATGCTCAGAAACTGAATTTTATATGCATCTATGAGATGTTTTCCTTTAACGGTATGTTGAGTACCAAGCTCGGTACCAGATCAGTTTTGAAACTGGTATTGTGTGATCAAAACAGCAAATAATTAAATATATTGTTGAAAAGTACATTTCGGAGTACTAATCAGAGCATATTGAATTTCAGGTGACGTCTGAATACAAAACGCTTTTTATGTTTTCTTGAAATTACAGCTATAAACCTGAATAGCCCAAATCACGGCTGCAGTGAATGGAAAAGGGCCATGAAAATTGTTTATTGTAAAACAGACAATATCTGGTTATTTCCAGAAAAACTGTAGGGTGTAAATATACATATAGATGGCTCACAAAATAATTTAAATATTGCATGACATCAAATGAAGCGGCTCAGAAACTTGCCAGATATTTTTGTAAGCTAGAGGTTCAGAGACATTAAGCACTCATCAAATGAGGACCAAGAAACTGAGAAGAAAATCAAAAAGAGAACAAGAATGCAATCTAACAAGAAACATAAAGATTGCCTAAAAAGATTCTATCGATACTTTAAGGGAAAATAAAAGCAAGGTCAACACTGAAACAGTGAATGTGCATGCGAGATAATTTGTTTGGAGGAAACAGGAAATATCAGGGAAACTAAGCAGCTGTATTGTGAATGACTTCATTGAAATAGATGCAGAAAATCTCGCAGAAATACTGAGTAATCACGGGGCTTGTGTAACTAATGTTTGAAATATCCCTATCAGTAACGGGATTGTATTGAAAAACACAGTTGGATTGAGCATTGATAAACTGGCCGAAATAGATCTATGTCAACACATGATTTTCGACATCGACATATTGCTTGCTTGGGGATCATTGTGTTATTTTCCTGTACATTCTGCAAAGACAATAAGCCTTTCTGGAGAAATGGAAGATTATAAACGTTATCCGATTAGTTAAGAAGAGAAGAACAGGGAGGGTGGCAAACCACAAACCAGTTAACTTGTCACCCACTCTAAGGAATCTGTTGAAACATACCAAAAAGAATTTAAAATTTAACATTTAGAATGTAGCAACAAAAATAGAGATAATAATAATGCATTAATGAACGGAAAGTCACAATTCAAAACTTTTTTTGGAATTGTTTGAAAATGCTTCTTGTAGACATAAGCAATTGAGATTCACCAGCTGTGAGAAAGTCAGATATTGAGGAAGATATAAATTTAAGAACTCACACAGTGAGTTAGTTGAAAAAGGTTAAACCACAGGATTTTGGAAGGAACAGAAGTAAATTGTAAGGGAGAGGTTAGGTTGACCTAATTTAAAGGCAATCTGAACATCGAAGTAAAATCGCCTTTTACCATATGCATGGATTCTTTTTGAGACTATGCCTGGAGTATTGTGTACAGTTTGCTGTCCCATTCCAATAAAGAATATACTGACCACCGAGGAAGTCCAGATGAATCTCTCTGAACTGACAAGTTTGTCTGAGCTCGGTCTGTGTTCTAGAATGTTTCAAAGAATAAGAGGTGATCGTAGTGAAATTTAGAAAAGTCACACAAAGTGGACTGACTCACACAGGGGCATGGAGATGTGCAAGCATATCAGTTTATGGAGAATCCCGAATTATTCTGCAAGAACATCAAGCAGAGCAGAATAACCAAGGGAAAAATTGAGGCAGATCAGAAACCAAGGGGGCATTTTTTTCGTGAAGCTGGAGAATATTCCTACATGACAGCTTCTCATTTGTTTAACCGGGGAGAAGAAGGATGCAGGTGCAGTATTTGAGAGGTGGACTGTGAAGCTCTTGAGAAAATTGTTCGAAGATGTGAGCAGCGATTGATATTTCTGGCTAGGTGGAATTGTACAAATACCCAGGTCCTGTTGAGTTTTATCTCATGCTGCTGTTGGAGGCAAAGGAGGAACGACCCTGAAGCATATTTTGTTAAAGTAGAATCTGGCCACAGGAGAGGTGGCGAACAGGTGGAGGACAGCTAAGGTGATTCCACTTTACAGAAGAGAGCTGGAGTTAGACCAGGAAACTGTAGACCAGTGCATATCTGAGAGGTTTTCGGGAAACTGATGGAGAATAACAAACGAGAATAAACGATTTTCATCTGGAGAGACAAGACTTGATCAAGGATATTCAGCATGAGTACATCAGAGGGAAATCATATCAAACCGTTGGATTATTTTTTTGCGTGGGAGTCACTTGTATGATGCTTCTGCAAGACCTATGACAAATTCCCAACTGAAAGGAAAAACTGGTAAACAAAGTAAAAGCTTATGGCATCGAGGGTAACGTGGCATGTTGCAAAGAAAATTAACTTAGTGGCAGGAGACAGACAGCTGTGGTAGAAGGTTGCTTGTGCAACAGGATAGTAGTGCTCAATAGTGTATTACAGGGATAAGAGCTGTGTCCCTTATTATGTGTAACATTTATAAATATTTTTGATGTGGATGTACAGGGGACTGGGTCGGGAAAGTGTAATAAGTAAGTTTGTGTTTGACATGAAGATTGGCCGAGATTTGGCAGTGAAGAGGAAGATCTTATGTTACAGGAAGTTGGAGATGGAATGGTCAGATGGGCAGAATAATGGCAAATGGAATTCAAAGCTCAAAGTTATGAGGTGATACACTTTGATAGAATGAACTAGCAAGGGGCACACTCAGTGAATGGCAACCCACAAGGACGCTTTAAGATTCTTTCTCCTATAATCCATGAAGGTGATGTGACAGGTTACTGGTGTAATACAAGTGCTCGGAGGTTACACTGGAGTTGTACCTGACATTGGATAGGCTACAGCTGCACTCCTGTATGCAGTTCAACGTGCCATATTACCGGAAGGATGCAAATGCACCCGAGGTGTTGCATAGGAGGTTTACCATGATGTTGCCTCAAATGAAGCATATCAAAGATGAAGAGAGGCTGGGAAATCACCGTTGTTTTATTTGGAGCAGAGAAGGCGGTAGGACAAAACAATCAACTGTACAAGATTACGAGAGCATTACTAAGGTGAAAAGAAAGCAGCTAATGATTTCAGTCGAATGGTAAGAACAAGGGACACGCATTTAAACTGAAATGTTTGCAGTTTAAAGAGGATTTGAGGATTGATTTTCATAAAGAGGGTTTTGGTGTCTGGAGTGCAATTTCTGAGAAGATAGTTGTGGGAATCGTCAAGAACATTAAAAATCTGCTTGATGACCATTTGAAGTATTATGGCTTTCATGGCTACGAGGTAGTGTCAGAAAGGGACGAACGTAGGTCGTGTTCTTTTTCTGATGGTGCAGAGTCTCTCCTTCTGTGATTCTATGATGTTGAAGAACATTGAACAACTTCAAGACAGGAATTAATGGGTTTCTGCAGAGTATATTAACAATAGTTATAAGAGTGCACAGTAATAATTTCTAAATATATACCAACATATAAAGTTACAGCAGGTAAGAGTAGCTCCCTTAGTGTCAGAAACCAAGAATGGAAAATAGAGAATAGAGAATTTGGAAAGGTGAAAATGATAAAGCAGCCATTTCAGTTCGATGTTCTTCGAAGAAAACAAAACAAACAAAAATAAGATATTCCAGCAATAGTTCTGCTGAGTAAGGGAATATAATGAAATTAGTAAATAAACAGGTTGGGAAAATTTATTGGGACTGAAAGTAATAGGCATCGACAAACTCCAAAATGATTTATGAAATAGGAATCATATTTGAGAAACTAACTGGTAGATAAATTATAGAGAATCACGGGAGTAATGTATTTGCATTTACAGAAGGATTTTTGATAATAACCCAAGTCTAGTCTACAAAGTAAAAGCTCATCTAATTGACGCTAATTTCTGGATATGGTTTCTGAACTGAAGAGCTGACAGCAAGCAGTGAATAGGAAGAAACAGATTTTTTGAGTGGAAGTTCAATGACACTTTTCCTGGGTCCCATCTATTCAGAATGTGCATCAACTATTAGTTTGCAATTTTTCCAAGTCTGCTAATGGATGGTGAATGGTGGGGAGAGTATACAAAATCTCCAAGGTCATGCAGACAAATGCATTGAATGGAGAAGTACGTGGCAGATTAATATCAATGTGGATAGGTGTGACGTTTTGCACTATGGTGGGAACAATACAACGGCAGCGTAATTTTTTTTAAAGGATTGGTTTGAAAATGATGATCCATAAACGGTCTTATTCTCCATCACTTTGTTGGTTCATTCTGTTCAGACCTTCGAGGAACATGCAGGGCAGTGGTTTCTGAAGTCATAAGTCAATACAGGAACGTTATTGGCACTTTGATCAGTGTACATAGACCTACCAAATGTAACATTGGTCTAACATTGAAAAAGGTTTGGATGTCTTTGTACACCAGTCATTGAAAGCAATATCTCAGGAACAGAAACAGTTAGGAAGATAAGAAGTGTGTTGAACTTCATCTCAGGGGGATTTGAGTACAGAGGTAAGGGTGCCTTACCTCAGCTGTACAAGGCCTCTGTGAAATTTTGTCTCAAATATTGTGCTATATTGTGTGCATTTGTGGTTACTTTAACTTGACATTGAAAGAGTGCAGCAAAGGATGAGCAGACTGATCCCTGGGTTAATGTTGTGAGAGAAGATTTTGTTTGGACTTGGCCTGTGTGCCATGTGGTTGACGAAAATGAATGGAAATCTGAAGGAAATATATAAAAGTCAGACAAGGTGAGGCAGATTGGAAGGAGACATGATCATTCCCCTGATTGCAACATCTAAAATAAGGAACCACAGTAATAGATACAGGCAGGCCACTCTGCATTGAGATGATCGAAAGAGAGAGATGGAGGAAACATATGAAGTCTTTGGCAGATAGGATCAAGGAAATTCTAAATATTTCTATAGGTTTGTCAGGAGTATAAGAAGACTAGAATAATATTAGGAACAGTGAAGGACAGAAGTGGGATGTTATGCAGTTGGACAAAAAAAGAAGAGGTGCTAAATAAAATATTTTTCGTTAGTATTCACACAGGAAGAAAGATAACATTGTCGCGGAGAATACTGCGATATAGGCTATTAGTCGGGATTGAGGTTCATAAGGAGCAGCTGTTAACACTTCTAGAAAGTGTGAAGGTCAGTAAATCTCCTGGGCCGGATGGAAGTACCTGGTAACCGAGGCAGGATATTGCAGAAAGTTTGGCTTTGATCGTTAAGTCTTCTTTGTCCACAGGAATAGTGACAGAAGACTGGAGGATAGCAAATGCTGTCCCCTTATTCAAGAAGTGGGGGGGGCGGTGCAGAGTGAACCCTGGTAACTTTAGAATGATGAGCCAAACTTTGTTTGTTGGAACGGGTTATAAGAGATAGGAAATATAATAAACTGTAGAGGAACAGTTAGATTAGGGATAGTCAACACTGTTTTGTGCAGGAAGGTCGTGACTCTTATTGAGCTGTTTGAGAAGGTGACCACACAGGTGGATGAGGTTACAGAGTTTGATGTGGTATATCTGGATTTCAATAAAGCGTTCGATAATGTTCCCTAAGATAGGCTATGCAGAAAATACGCAAGCATGGGTTGAGGGTAATTTAGTGGTTTGGATAAAAAATGGCTCACTCAATGAAGACTGAGAGTGGTGGTTGATGGTAAATGTTCATCCTGGAGTTTGGTTACTCCTGGTGTACCGCAAGGGTCTCTTTTGGGGCCACTGCTGGTTTTAACTTTTATAACTGAACCGGATGAAGGAGGTAGAAGGATGAGTTAGTAAATTTGTAGACAGTATTAAGGTCCGTGGAATTGTAGATTGTGCCAAACAATCTTGCAGGTTACAGGGGGACATTGGTAAGGCGTAGAGCACAGCTAAGAGTTCGAAACTGGACTTTAATGTGGAAAAGTGTGAGTTGATTCACTTTGGATGGAGTAACGGGAATACAGAGTACTGAAATCAAGGTAAGATTCTTGTCAGTGTTGATGAGCAGAGAGATTTCAGTGTCCATGAGTATAGATCCTTGAAAGTTGCAACACAAATTGATAGGGTTTGTTAAGAAGGCATATAGTGTGTCAGGTTTATTGGGACAAGGATTGCGTTTCGGAGCTATGAGGTCATGGTGCAGCTATACAAAACGCTGGTGTGGCAACCCTTGGTTATTGCGTACAGTTCTGGTCCCTAGTCATAGGAAGTGTATGTAAGTTTTGGAAAGTGTTCAACGGAGCTTTACTAATATATTACCGGGTATGCAAGTGAGGTCTTATGAAGACAGGCTGAACGATTTGAAGCTGTTTTCGGTTGAGACAAGGAAGTTAAGAGGTGACCTAATGAAGATATACAAGATGATCAGAGGATTACATAGGGTTAACAGTGAGAGCATTGTTCCTTCGATGGTGATGGCTAGCACAGAGGGACGTAGCTTTAAATTGATGGGTATTAGATTTAGGACAAATATCAGAGGTAGATTCATACGCAGAGAGTAGTAAGATTGTGGAATGAAACAGGAGTGAACTCGTCAAATTTAAGGGTATTTAAATGGCTATTGGAGAAACATATGGATGAAAATAGATAGTGTGGGTTAAATGGGCTTCAGATTAATCTCACAGGTCGATGCAACATCGAGGACGAAAGGGCCAGTTCTCCAATATGAGTTGGAAATATATCTCTGCAGTGAGAGACTGGTGAACCTCGGGAATTATATACCAGATATGGCTGTGGAAGTCAGTACTCTGAATATAAATAAAGATTTCCAGGTACGAAAGGGATGGAGAGAGAGCGAGAGAGCAGGAGTGTGATGTCGAGATAGAGGACCAGCCATTACTATGTTCTGAATGAGGGAGCGAAATTGATGTACTGATGGCACTATTGCAGTTCTATTTTATATTTCCCAATCGCTATTCACATTTATCGATACGTGCATTGTGATGCAGAACTGTACTGAAGAAACGTTTGGATTATTGCTATCATGTGGATGAACGGGTATGACATAACTGGGATCATCGAGGATGGCCAGGGAATGGGAACTGAATGTCCCAAGTTATTCAGCATTTAACAAGGACAGACATAAAGAAAAGTTGGTGTTACTAGTTACAAAGAAAATTAACACAATACTGCGAAGGGATGTTAGCATTGACAACGTGGAGCCTGTTTCGATGGAGATGATAATTACCAAGTGGCAAAAAAAAACAAATTTGGATTTTATATTTCTACCTCCAAACTGCAGTGGTGATGTTAGGAATGACATTGAACAATAAGTTAGAGATGTGATTCATAAGGGAATATCGGTGATCATGCATGATTTTAATCTGCACATAGATTGGGCAAAACAAATTAGCCATAATGCCATAGAGAAGAAATTTCTGGAGTGCATACAGGATGGGTTTCTTATTTAATAAGTGGAGGAGCCATCTGAGACTGGGTGACATGTAATAAGAAGGGAGTCATTACCAATCTAGCTGCGTGAGATTCTTTGCGGATAAGTGGCAATAACATGATAGATCTCGTTATCAAGATGAAGTGGGCTTCGGTTGACTCAGAGATTAGAGTGCTGAATATTAACAAATGAAACTATGAAGATATGAGGTGAAAATTGCAGTTGATCGACTGGAGTGAGTCACTTAAAGCAATGACAAGCATGCAATGGCAATCAGTCAAGGAACACATGGGGAACTGCAGCAACTATTTATTCTGGATTGGCCAGAAGCAAAATGGGTAAGAGGGCCAATCCATTCATTACAAAAGAAAGTAGAGATAGACTGATCCAAGGAAGAAGCAGAAATTTTGGCCAAGAGAAACAATAGGTGTGAGGATTGGAATCAGTTCAGCACTCAGCAAAGAAACACCAAGGAATTGATTAAGAAGGGGAAAATGCAGTACAGAATAATATTACATGGAACGTAAAGACTGACACAAAGAGTTTTCATACGTATGTGAATAGAAAGAGATTGATGAAGACAAATGTCAATCTACTGCAGACAGAAACTGGGGAATGTACAATGGTGGACAAAGAAGTTGATGTGTAATTCAACACATACTTTGCTTGTGTCTTCACAAAAGAGGACCCAAATCAGATACCAGAAATGTTGGGAATGCAAGATTTCCAGAGGGAGAAGAACTGATATTACTAGAGTAATCGTTTTGGGAAAATTAGGGGGAATGTAGGCGGATACACCTGCAGTATCTGTTTACCCACATTATAGAATAGATAAGGCAGTGCTTCTCGAAATAATGGATGTATTGATGGACAACTTCAAGTACGTGTTAGACTCTGGCACAGTCCCTGCAGATTGGAGCATAGCTAATGCCACTCGAATGTCCAAAGCGGAAGTAGAGTGAAAACGGACAGTTATACGCCAGTAAACCTAACTGAAGTATTGCAGAAAAGTCTCAAATCTATTGTCAAGGGATTTAGAGAACATCATTTAGAAAGCAGTGGCAGGATCGGACAGAGTCAGCATAGATTTATGCAAGGGGAATCAAACTTAACAAATCAGTTAGACGTATGTGAAGATGTAACTACTAGAGTTCACAACGTGAATCCAGTTGATGTGGTATATTTCAACATTCAGAAAGCGTTTGACAAAGTAACACGTAGGAAGTTATTGTACAAGATTATCGTGCCTAGAATTGGGAGATATGTATTCAGATGAATAGGAAGCTGCTTTGCAAAGAATATTGTGCAGATCTTTGTTTCCTTTTCTGAAGAAACATGGTCTTGCTCTGCAGGTATTACAATGAAAGTTTACCATGCTGTTTCCAGGAACGGTGCGATAGATGCATGGGGAGAGACGGACTTGGTTAGATCTGTTTCTGCTGTAGTTCTGGCGAGTGAGGGGGAGATCTCACAGAGACTTATAAAATTTCCCACAGGACTCGACAGGGCAGATGCAGCGAGGATGTTACCCATAGCGGGTTTGTCCAGTACCATTCATCGCAATCGAAGGATTTGGGTGGACCATTTAGGACAAAGATGAGGAGCTTCTTCATCCAAAGCATCGTGAGACTGTGGAATTCGTTATCAGACGAAGTAGTTATTGACAAAACATTAAATGTGTTGAAGGGGCGGTAAGATGAAGCAATTGGGGTGAATGGGATCAAAATATATGAGGAGAAAGCAGGATTAGGGCATTGAGTTGGAAGATCAGCCATGATCGTTATGAATGGCGGAACAGTCTCAAAGGGCTGAATATCCTTCTCCTACTCCAATCTTCAAAGCTTCTATCAACTAGAATGGGGGAGGCTCAATGTTTTGAAGGACCTACTCCTTTCCCCATGTTTCTGTGCTGGCTGTGGGAAAGCTCTGTAAATTTCATCACACACTCGCAGATATTAGGAAGGAGGTCTCGGCAGGGAAACAGGATTGTGTTTCTGTTCCCTTTTCTGATATTGGGACCGCTGACAGATGTTCTGACTGGGTTTATGCTTGAAAATCTTGGAGCAGTTTGATGCAACTGAGTGTTATGCTTGGCCGTTTCTAAGTGCATTGAAGAGTTCATCATATTTGGAGTCACTTTTAGGCCAGACCAGGGAAGCACGGGAGATTTTCTTCAGGGAAGTACATTGGTGAAGCAAATTGGTATTTACAATCGACTTTGGCTTCTGGGTCATTATTACAGACACCAGGATTTTGATATTGATGCATCACTAATTGATTTTAACTTCTACCATCTGCCGGAGCATTATTCTGTCCGGATTAGTAATCCAGTGAGATTTCCGCTAAAGCACCATCTCCACATGTGAAGCTATCAGAAATTAAACTAAGCAGATTATTTCTCTGCTGCTTGACAGTTCTGTGAAAAACAGGATCCACTAATTTACCTATCCTGCTGGGACTGAGAGGGTGGTAATTTGTCAGTTTCTAATCATTCCCCTCTTTGTGAACTGGACATAGTTGTGTACTTGTCCACATTGCCAGGTAGCTGTCAGGATTGGAGCGGGAATGAAACAGCTTCCTCAGAGACATGGCTTGTTGTGCAGCACAAATCGTCGGTTTTGCTGCAAAAATGGTATCAGCGTCCATTGCCTTTGTCGTATCTACTGTTTTCAGCTATTTCTCCATGTCACGTGTGTCGAATCAAATTAGTTAAAGAATGGCTTCAGTTACTCCGTGGGCATCATGGCGAGGGTGAACTGGATCACCTATTCAACACTTGTGGCTGAGGATGGTGCAGATACCACATCAATGCATTTTGCACAGATGTACAGGGTTGTTCCATTTACTGGGATGGGGATATTTGTGTGTCCCTCGCCTCCAGTGAGTTTGCTAATCGTGTATCACCATTTATGCTTCGATGTGGCAGGGCTAAGCAGCTTAAATACGGTCTGTTGTTGTTAGGATAATTTCACCCTCTCTATCAGATGTTAATTCTGATATTTGGAATGTAAATAGCCAAGTCCGTTAGCTTTACCAAGTTGCCATCAGTTTTAGTTACAGATGGTTCTGACCCTGTCATGTTCACCCACATTCCTCACTGAAACATATCTCGAATTGAAGGTAATGTTAGACTGAGGGATCGTTCCGGTCAAAAGGTTAGAGATTGTGGTAAATACAATTCTATTTCTGCTGCTGCCCTTGACAGCATCACGTCAATATAAGTAATTCTCTATTCAAAAATGTTCGAAGAGCGTGATAATTCAAAGTATTTACAGAGGATATTAAACTTGAAAAAAAAAAGAGTGAAATGAAGAATAAGTGATTAAACATAGACTCTTTGAGGCAAAAATATGCAAACAGACCATTCAGCACAACTAGTCCATACTCACTAGGTTATCTTTATACCTTGAACTGCGCCATTACTGTTGACTTGTAACCATTTCTCTGCACTCATGTGAGCTCCATGTTACAATAAAATAATAAACCTACTTCATTTCCTATGGTTACAGACGTAAATGGGTTGTTGAATGTTAAGGGGCCCTATTCTCAACCGAGTTTCCATTTTGCCTAATACATTCGTAGAATTGCTTTCGATTTTCCTTAATCTTATATGCCAATGCATTGTTATGCCTTCTTTTGCTCTCCTGCTTTCCCCTGTAAGTCTACCCTTACTCAACATATACTCAGGGGATTCACTCAATCCCCGCTGCTGATACAAGGCACAAAACTCATATTTTCTTACGAGACCCTCAGTTTCCACATGTCATGTAAACTTCCCCACTCCTGTTGGCATTGTCTTTCACACGAACAGAAACATGGTGTATCTGGAATGTCATTGTCACACTTTGATACACTCCCACTTTCCAGGCGTCCCTTTACCTGCAAGCAGTTTCACCCAACATATTTTGAAATTTTCTGCCGAATATAATTAACATGGGGCTTGATCCAATTTATAACATTAACTTGTAGAACAGTCCTATATAATTACAGAGCAATGTTCAAACTACTAGAATTATGGTCACTGGTCCCACAGTACTTCCATTCGAACAGCTGTCTCACTTGTGTTGCCTTATTTCCCAAGAGGAATTAAAGTTGAGGCCTAGATCAGATCAGCCATTGACGTATTGGATGGCAAAGCAGGCATGAGTGGCCAAATGTCTACATTTGTCTGTGCTTTTGGTTGTGTGTTTATCTGTGGCATTGTGTGTGCTTCAGTGTAGTAATAAGTGTACCTCTGCGTCTGTGTGTCTGCGTACTGGGTTTCTATTGTTTGGAGATTTAATCCATTCAAACGGGAATTGAAATGTCTTTCATGACTCTCAATCTTTCCGTCTATCGCTCCCTCTTGTGCTGACAGTGATGCAGTACCAGACTTTGATGGCCGACCCACGCCACTGTACAAACAGCAGCCTTTTATGGAAAAGGCATCAAAGGCAGTGGCTCGCACTTTTGCAACGCATTGGCTTCATTGTTACGTGCACTCTAATGAGTGCAGTGACAAGTTTGCAATATCTTCGCTTATAGTTCAATTTTAGGTGCAAGATACCTAGGCACAGATTCTTAAGTACTTGTTAGAAAATTGCAAGAATGTTAAATGAAAGTCCAGCAGAAGAGTAAAAAGGGGGAAAGTAGATTCAATGTATAAACCTTTCACACCAGACTGTGACAGCACCGAGTCTCCAGACTGCACTGGGCCCAGTCACCAGAATGCACCTGGCAGAATCTCTAAACTTCATGGTCCGAGTCTGGAGACGTCAAAGGTCAGAGTCTCCAGACCGCACCGAAGCTTCAGACTGCAATAGCGCCAGTTTCCATTCTGCAGCGGGCCCAGTCACCAGACTGCACCGGGCCCAATCTCCAGACTTCACCGAATCTACAGATAGCAGCGTGCCCAATTTCCAGATCACAACGAACCTCCAGCCCGCACCAGTGCCAGTCTCCACACCAGACATCGTCCAGTCTCCAGACCTCGCCGGGCCCAATCTCCAGACCGTGCGAAGTTTCAGTACTCCACAACCCGCCTCCCGCGGCAACCTTTGCTCCAGTATTCGCCTCTCTGTGGCAGATTTTCGTCTTGGACTCCCCTCTGTGACTCCCCTCCCAATGCGAGCCTCAGGCCCGGGACCCCCCTGCCTAATTCATCTCCAAATGATTTTGAAAAGTTAAAACGTTGGAAGAAAAAATGCACTGCACAAAAGATAAAAATATGATAAAATAAACGAGTGGGTGAAGCAGAGGAGCTTCGGTCGGACCATTCCAACTATGCAACCATCATTGGGATATTTCACAGCAGTTTACTTCTTCAAAGAATTAGTGTGGAATCTCTGTGCATTTTTGTCCGATTCCTTGCAAAGCTCACCCTGAGATATTAAAAGAAGTAGATGATCATAACCATTGCTGGCCCGGATATTCCCATTGGGAGGGTTTTGGAGCATTACAATACATGTTTTTTTTTTTGTCATTTGGAAGAGTACATCAACAACATTGAAAATTAGAGAAAGTGCAATAAAGTCCTTCTCAACCTCTATCAAAGTGCTTCACTCTGAATGGCCGGATAGAATTGTCCTGCTGTGATCTGCATAGCTCGCTGTGCTGGACAGCGTTTATTGCTTTAATCTGCACAGCTCACCGTGATGAACAGATAAGTAGCCTAGGTTTATTGATCAATGCACTGCTGTGGTCAGCAAACGATGCCATACTGTTCAGATATCGAGATCAATGCACTGTTGTGAGCTGCACAGATTTCCATTCTGGTCAGGTTGCTTGGTTGAACCGAACAGAGCTTGGTCTTCATAATGTTCCACGCTGAACAGCTATCGCCTCTGTGTTTATGATCTCTGGGCTTGTTCTGTGAGGTGGATTGAGAACGTGATTTACCTAACCATTTCAGCTGATCTGACAATGTCCCTTTATACCGTTCTCAATCTCGTTGTTGCCCCTTCCTCTCTCACTCCATTAGTGTTGCAATGTGCCCATGCACAGTACATCATGCTGATGAACATCCACGTCCTGGCAGCTGCCACAGGCTCTTCATTCAGAAGGAATCAGCCATTCCCATCGTCTTCGGTTCTCCTCTGAGAAAGGATCGATTGCCTCTTTTATAAAGGTCGTCCCAATTGATACACCGTTCAAAACACACTCTCCCTCACGACTCCGCAAGTCCGACTAACCAAATCAATATATCACGTCTGTACTGAAAGCAATGGGGCCACTGGAAACATTAGGGAGTAGACCATCAGGGAAATGGAGCAACACATTCAATGTCTGAACAGGTCAGAGTGAATCCTCCAGTACACAGTGTGTCTTTAATTCTTGTAATCTCTCTTCATTTATGTAATATGCAGCTTTTTTATTCATCCTGAAAAGATCTCTCGTTCACCGGTTTCCACGATATATTCCATCTGTCAACGTGTTGTGCACTCCTTAATCATTTACAGACTCTCAACCTATTCTTGATAACATGGTTTTCTGCAGATATTAACGTCATTGTCAAGTTTACTTAGAATGCATTTGATCTATTGACATGAGCTATTGATATGCTTTGGAGATAGCTGAGGACCCGACATTAGCGACTGTCTCACTGCAGTTCTCAATTTCTGTTGAACACATGATGACTGATTTATCCCTGCTTTCAGCTCAGTAACCAGACCTCCCGGGTTTCTTGGGTAACAGCTTTAAACGGATTAATATGCTCTTCCATGTCCTGTCTAATAAATATAAGAGACTAAAATATCTGCCTCAATTGCAGAGTAACAGCTTAAAATGGCTGTATAGCCTCATTCTCTTCCTGTTTCAAACGCTTGATTTGCTGAATAGACTGTTTCAGTGTGGGCTCAGTTGTGAGTACAGCTGAACATTTTGGAACCATAAGTGAACAACCCACTTCTCACTTTATGATAGAGGCAAGGCCATTGATGTTGCAGCTGCTGATAGCCTAAAGTATCTCATGGATGACGAGTTTCCATTTGTTTGGTCGTTTAAAAATATTCCCGACTTCGCAGGATGTATTGCCACAGAACACAGTGGGCAATATCTTCAATATCTTCTTGCTGTCACAAGGAATTAAGGCCTATGGGGAGAATGCGGGTAAGTGGAGTTGAGATGCCCATCAGCCATGATTGAATGGCGGAGTGGACTCGATGGGCCGAATGGCATTACTTCCACTTCTATGTCTTATGGTCTTATGGTTTAATATGATGCTTGTACATTCCCTGCTCCACGACTATGTACTGAGTGTTCTTACAAATATTGTCGGGGGCAGATCCATCTGTGAAAAGTGACTTGGTGAGAATGTTTTACTCTCGTTGCTTCTCCAATCACGTCCCACCGTCTGGCTGTGTGTCTGTGGGGCATCTCTCTGCTCAGTCAGTGGTGGGTCTGTGCATGCACTTTTGATGATGGACATTGAATTCCCTCACCCAGTGTAAGTTCTGTGCCCTTATCACCCTTATTGCTTCCGCCAATTTGTTATCAACATCGAGGGAAACTGAATCATTACCGCGGTGAGGTGTGGGAGGGAAGTCGATGTCCATCATCACGTGCTACCTACATTATATTCCATGAAATTTCCCGGAATTTGGAAAACTTTTCGGGCAATTCCAGGTAACGTCTTTCCTGAATGTATTCAACGGTTTCCTCACCACTCGTATGTCTGTGCTGTCGGTGGGCCAGGATTTACCCAGGGAGGGTGGTGGGGCTTGTTGAAACATTCCCCATCATGTCTGATTCAGGGAGTATGACAGTGCCAGACTGTTTCCTGACCAGGTCAAAATGAGGAATAAAGGGGACAATGTCGAAGGCAATAACAGGCTGAAATGGTGAATGAAAAACATTCCATCTGAATGTGTGTTGCATTCTCAAACTGTTTGAGGAATTGACTAGATACAGGGAGGGAATGGACATAATATTAGGCATTACAGAAACATGGCAAAACGGTAACTGATTTTGGGGATAGTATAGCCAGAATATTTTACAGCTGGGAGTGTTGAACAATGGTGAAACGGAGGTGGGGAAGATCTCGGAATAAGGGATTGTATTTGCACGATAGGAAAAGAGAAATGATCAGGGTGTTTCACGTTTTTTTATGCAAAGTGCCAGTTGAGTTGCGTTTGGGGAGAGATTCCCAACGTGAGGCTCGGGGACCTCACCAACCTCCCCAGATTCACTGGTGTTCGAGCCCTCCTGCTGAGAATCATATTGGGCTTATCATACTTCTTACTGCACGCCATTCCCAGACCAATTCCCCACTCACCAGAGAGCCTGAAATGACCCAAAATCCCAGGAACCATTGCCATCATTGAAAACTTATTGTGCACTGGGATAAAAAAGGTCGATGTACATGTACCCTGAGCACCCTTTCATATCGAGCCTGTACGTGGCAGGCAGGGGCAATTATTGTCTTGCCCAAACCCGCATTTTGGACATGGGCATGGACCTCCTCCTTGGTAGGGAGAGTGACAAACATGTCTTCCCCTTCCCCCAGGATCAGATTGGCCGCCATGACACAAAACCATACCTGCCTGCTCAGATGTTAACCCCCCCGGTTACAGCAATCTCAGTCATGTTACAGCAATCTCAGCCATCGGGAGGAATGTACAGCATTGTAGCGAGCTCACTGTGCTTCTCCACTCTGCCAGCGCAAGGGGATATCACACCATTCCCCTTGAGAAGAACGAAGAAGAGACTGACGGATCATCTTAACATCAAGAAAGTCCTGAGGGAATGTACGTTTGAATCTTCCTTTAACCTCACAATCACCCACGGTGCCTAGGTTCCACAGAAACAGTTTCGCTGGAGTTCAGAAGCAAGGTGAAGCAAATGCAGATGGGGGTAATTTGTCAGAGTCAAAACTGCAGGGCAGAGTATACACATGTTATACACAGGATATTAGATATGGAAGAATTTGCTGGCAAAACTCAGCGGGTCTGGTAATATCGGGAGGATGAAAGAAGAAATAACTTTTCAAATCTGGGAAACAATAATTAGAACCGCTTTTGTTTCAGATCTCCACAATCTGCAGCTCTTTGTTTTATTTTAGATTGGCAAGTTGTGTGCGTGAAGTAGTATTAATGGATGACTTGATTTGGGAAGAAGGGGAAGGTGTGATGACAGAAATGTAGGGGATGGGTTAGTTTTCGCTGATGGCCAAGATCATCTGAGTTTGCAGGATGGCTTGGGGCGGTATTGGTGGGGTTTCTCAGGTGAGGAAAATGAGATCTTGCCAGAGATTCCCCACTGGAATTCAGCATCAGCCAAACAGATGAGGTGCAGTCAGAGAAGCTGGGAGAATGCAGTCCCTCTCAGCTAGTCATGTGTCAGACACACAAAGAATCCCAGATTGAAAGATTGAATAGAAAAATAATCAAAATTACAGCTATTTACTTAAATCTTATCTACGCGGGATTGTAAATACACACAGAGGAAGGTCAGTGGATAAAAATGCAGAGGACAGGAGGATGGCGTTTAAAAATGTATCAGGCATGATCAAGGGCCAGAACAGTTTTGATAGGCTGAATGCCTGAATTCAGCTCCTGTATCTTATGGTCTTGGAACAGTTGAAGATATTGAAGCAAATATATCGTTGCATTCAGCAAAACTTTATTCTGGTCAAAAGAAGCCTCGTTGAGAAGTTAAACTATTTGTGGTTCACAAAGCGGAGTGTATCCAATCACAAACGGATGATTGGCATGGCTATAAAAGAGGGTAAATCGTTGTTTTGAAGAAAACATAATGGTTTATTGCAGGGATGAGGAGATTTATTTTAGTTTCTAAGAGGGTTGTGAGTTTTTCGAATTCTCTTGCCCAGTAAGCCCTGGAGGCAGAGACATTGCATAGTTTTGAGATACAGATAGAGGTAGATTCATGAACAACAACAGAGGCAAAGATTATCAGAGAATGGGTGGAAATGTGGAACTCAAGACCCAGACAGATATGCCATAATTATAATGAATGGTTGAGTGATGGACTGAATGACTGAATCACAAGTGTCTTCAGAAATCTATCATTGTGACAAACTGTCTCTGCTCCACCACATGGGGCATCATTCTGAGACTGGGTGATGTTTGAAAAAGGTTCGGTGGGTGTTGCAGACTGGGACAGACTTGAGTGGCAGAAGAGACTTTGCCTGGATGTCTTTTTGACTCTATTACATTCAGTAACTGGCATTCCCCAGAACACTGTAGCCGAGATTCCGCAGAACATTCAGTAGCCGACATTCCATGGAATACTGCATAACTGTCATTCCCCAGACAATTTTATACTCGACATTCCACAGAACGTTCTCTCCCCAACATTCCCCGGAACATTTTATAACCGACATTCCCCGGACATTCTGCACCCATTATTGCCCGAACTTTCTAGAGCCGACATTTTCCGGAATGTTCTGTACTGGATATGCTCCGGAGCATTCTGTAACTGACATCATTTGTAAACGGCCGGCTGTAAGTGAATTGATCAAAAAGTTATATCCCGAGGGGGGAGATCCCGTTCCACGGAGATGGCGACACGGTTTAGACTTCCCTTCAGGCAGTTACTGGGATGAATACGTTTTCAGTGCTATTCCATTTCTTCCCGACAGAAGTCCGACCATAATTTCGACTAAAAGACAGAAATTCCCAAAAGAGGAGCGAAGCCTTCAGGATAGCAAGGTTTTCATCCTCCGTAGTAGGAACTGGAAATAAATGACCGGTGTCTGCTCCTCGAGTGATCGAGTGTGTGAAACTATTGTGGAAGCCATCTGCTCAGATGGATGTGGGGAGGGTGGGTACATGTGTTTCATGACACATTTTTGTCATTAATTCAAACTTTCCAGTAGTTATTTCATCTCCAATAAGTTAAATAAATCTCTGAATGTCGTGACACATTTGGAAATCTCACGGAGACCACAATCAAACTGAACACTTTGAAATCAGGCTGATATGTAATGTGCCTGCTTCCCTTCCTTACAGTTAACATAGTGACTGTCTACGTCCTGCTTTATAAAGATTGTGGATTGTCTCCATGTGTCAGACGTTACCTGGGGGCCATGGCAGCGGCGGATCTACTGGTCATTATACTCGACCTGATGCTGAGACACATCCCTATCATTTATCGGGAACATTTTTATTTCCTGTGGTACATTACCGTGTGTAATATCCACGCCGTCCTGCTTTATGCAGCCACTGACTGCTCTGTCTGGTTCACCGTCACTTTCACCTTTGATCGGTTTGTGGCCATTTGTTGCCAGAAGCTGAAAAGTAAATATTGCAGTGAGAAAACGGCGGCTGTGGTTCTGGGAGCAGTGACTGTGCTGAGCTGTTTAAAGAACATTTCCTGGCATTTTATGCTCAGAAGTCGATATTGGCTGTCGAACCAGCCTTGGTTTTGTGATGCAGCATTCCATGTTTTTGATTCACCTGTCTGGATCACAGTTGAGTTCCTTCACCACATTCTAACCCCGTGTGTGCCATTTCTCCTAATTCTGCTGCTCAATGTTATCACCGTTAGACACATTTTAGTGACCAGCAGAGCCCGCAGCAGAATCCGTGCTCACACTAATGGGGACGCTAAGTCTAACAGCGAAATGAGAAATCAAAAGAAGTCCATCATTTTACTGTTTGTGATCTCAGCCAATTTCATCCTTTTATGGTCAATATTAATGGTGTATTCTGTATGGAACCGGATGTCACTTATTGTGCATTCCCCAGTGCATCTAGATTACTTTGTGCGCGAATTGGGCTTCATGTTGCAGCTTCTCAGCTGCTGCACAACCACCGCGATTTATGCCGTGACTCAGACTAAGTTCCGACAGCAGCTAAAGAATGTGCTAAAAAATACCTTTATCGAAAAACATCAATCCGTCACATTCACTGATTAATCAACCCATCCGTGATTTTCTCATTTCAGTTCATTGTTTCAGCAATGAAGCCGCCTGTTGCTTTGATAGCAGACTGAGAGTAGTTCTGGTTTGTACAAATTGATCCTACGGTGGTGGGATGGGTGTGGGGGGATGGGGGGCGTCTGGTTTCAGGGACATATTTCAACGTTTCTCTCAACTCAGGGGCCAGTGAGAAAAGGCAGCATTCCACTGACTGTATCGATCACTGCAATTGTAAACAATAAAAATGTTCATTACAAATTTCCGACTTGTAGCGTGAACAACTTTGCTGTATGTCTTTGTGTTGAAGAAGTTTAGCTGGAGGGGCACAGTCTCAGCCCCAAGTAGTGGTCCTCAGAGAAGGGAAGAGGATTGGGACCTGAGCTCAGTAGTTGGGCTATCCATGCTTTTATACCCACCGACCTGACCTTTGGAAGAATTAATTTTTCTACCCAATTCTCCAATCTCCCTTCAACCACATCCGCCTCTCTGTCTCTCCGTCCCTCACTTCCTCTCTCCTGCACATCGTCCCCATTTGCGCTCCACCTCCTTTTCTCGTCTGGGGCTGGTCCACAGAAAAGGGAGAGTATCGGGACCTGAGCTCAGGAGTTGGGCTATCCATGCTTTTACACACACCGACCTTCCCTTTGGAAGAATTAATTTCTCTACCCAATTCC
>NC_057725.1:74312163-74314366 GCF_004010195.1 Chiloscyllium plagiosum | reverse complement strand
AAAACATGGAATGCTGCATCACAAAACCAAGGCTGGTTCGACAGCCAATACCGACTTCTGAGCATAAAATACCAGGAAATGCTTTTTAAACAGCTCAGCACAGTCACTGCTCCCAGAACCACAGCCGCCGTTTTCTCACTGCAATATTTACTTTTCAGCTTCTGGCAACAAATGGCCACACAAAGATCAAAGGTAAAAGTGACGGTGAACCAGACGGAACAGTCCGTGGCTGCATAAAGCAGGACAGCATGGATATTACACACGGTAATGTACCACAGGAAATAAAAATGTTCCCGATAAATGATGGGAATGTGTCTCAGGATCAGGTCGAGTATAATGACCAGTAGATCCGCCGCTGCCATCGCCCCCAGGTAACGTCTGACACATTGAGACAATCCACAATCTTTATAAAGCAGGACGTAGACAGTCACTATGTTAACTGTAAGGAAGGGAAGCAGGCACATTACGTATCAGCCTGATTTCAAAGTGTTCAGTTTGATTGTGGTCTCCGTGAGATTTCCAAATGTGTCATGACATTCAGAGATTTATCTTACTAATTGGAGATGAAATAACAACTGGTAAGTTTGAATTAATGTCAAAAATGTGTCTTGAAACACAAGTACCCACCTTCCCCACATGCAAGGAGGCACATCCATCAGAGCAGATGGCTTCCACAATAGTTTCACACACTCGATCACTCGAGGAGCAGACACTGGTCATTTATTTCCAGTTCCTGCTACGGAGGATGAAAACCTTGCTATCCTGAAGGCTTCGCTCCTCTTTTGGGAATTTCTGTCTTTTAGTCGAAATTATGGTCGGTCTTCTGTCGGGAAGAAATGGAACAGCACTGAAAACGTATTCATCCCAGTAACTGCCTGAAGGGAAGTCTCAACCGTGTCGCCATCTCCGTGGAACGGGATCTCCCCCCTCGGGATATAACATTTTGATCAATTCACTTACAGCCGGCCTTTTACAAATGATGTCAGTTACAGAATGCTCTGGAGCATATCCAGTACAGAACGTTCCATGAACTCTCGGTTCTAGAATGTTCGGGGGAATAATGGGTACAGAATGTTCCGGGGAATGTCGGTTATAAAATGTTCCGGGAAATGTTGGGGAGAGAACGTTCTGTGGAATGTCGAATATAAAATTGTCTGGGACATGACAGTTATGCAGTATTCCATGGAATGTCGGCTAGTGAATGTTCTGCGGAATCTCGGCTACAGAGTGTTCTGGGGAATGCCAGTCACTGAATGTAATAGAGTCATAAAGACATCCAGGCAAAGTCTCTTCTGCCACTTCAGTCTGTCCCAGTCTGCAACACCCACCGAACCTTTTTCAAACATCACCCAGTCTCAGAATGATGGCCCCTGTGGAGTAGCAGAGACGGTTTGTCACAATCACAAAGACACTTGTGATTCAGTCATTCAATCCATCACTCGACCATTCATTATAATTATGGCATATCTCTCTGGAGAAATTGAGAACTACAGTGAGGCAGTGGCTAATGTCGGGTCCTCAGCTATCTCCAAAGCATATCAATACCTTATGTCAATAGATCAAATACATTCTAAGTAAACTTAATAATGACGTTAATAACGGCAGGAAACCAGGTTATCAAGAATAGGTTGAGAGTCGGTAAATGATTAAGAAATGCACAACATGTTGACAGATGGAATATATCGTGGAAACCTGTGAACGAGAGATCTTTTCAGGATGAATAAAAAAGCTGCATATTACATAAATGAAGAGAGATTACAAGACTTAAAGACACAGTGTGTACTGGAGGATTCACTCTGACCTGTTCAGACATTGAATGTGTTGCTCCATTTCCCTGATGGTCGAATCCCTAATGTTTCCAGCGGCCCCATTGATCTCAGTGCAGACGGGATATATTGATTTGGTTGGTTGGACGTGCGGAGTCGTGAGGAGAGTGTGTTTTGAACGGTGTATCAATTGGGACGACCTTTATCAAAGAGGCAATCGATCCTTTCTGAGAGGAGAACCGAAGACGATGGGAATGGCTGATTCCTTCTGAATGAAGAGGCTGTGGCTGCTGCCAGGACAGTGGATGTTCATCAGCATGATGTACTGTGCATGGGCACATTGCAACACTAATAGAGTATGAGACGAAGGGGCAACCACGAGATTGAGAACGGTATAAAGGGACTTGTCAGATCAGCTGAAATGGTTAGGTAAATCA
>NC_057725.1:74306875-74312107 GCF_004010195.1 Chiloscyllium plagiosum | reverse complement strand
TCTCAGGGTGAGCTTTGCAAGGAATCGGACAAAATTGCACAGAGATTCCACACTAATTCTTTGAAGAAGTAAACAGCTGTGAAATATCCCAATGATGGTTGCATAGTTGGAATGGTCCGACCGGAGCTCCTCTGTTTCACCCACTCGTTTATTTTATCATATTTTTATCTTTTGTGCAGTGCATTTTGTCTCCCACCATTTTAACTTTTCAAAATCATTTGGAGAGTAATTGGGCAGGGGAGTCCCGGGCCTGAGGCTAGCATTGGGAGGGGAGTCACAGAGGGGAGTCCAAGACGAAAATCTGCCACAGAGAGGCGAATACCAGAGGTGAATCCCATAGCAAAGGCTGCCGCTGGAGGCGGGTTCTGAAATTCTGAAGCTTCGCATGGTCTGGAGATTGGGCCCGGCGAGGCCTGGAGACTGGACAAAGTCTGGTGAGGAGACTGGCCCTGGTGCGGTCTGGAGGTTCATTGTGATCTGGAAATTGGGCACGCTGCTATCTGCATATTCCGTGAAGGCTGGAAATTCGGCCTGGTGCGGTCTGCTCACTTGGCCTTGTGCGGTGTGTAAACTGAGCCCGGCCTGGTCTGGAGATTGGGCCCGGTGCAGTCTGGTGACTGGGCCCGCTGCAGAATGGAAACTGGCGCTATTGCAATCTGGAGCTTCGATGCGGTCTGGAGACTCTGATCTTTGAGGTCTCCAGACTCGGACCATGAAGTTTAGAGATTCTGCCAGGTGCATTCTGGTGACCCGGCCCAGTGCAGTCCGGAGACTCAGTGCTTTCACAGTCTGGTGTGAAAAGTTTGTACATTGAATCTATTTTTCCCCTTTTTACTCTTCTGCTGGACTTTCATTTAACATTCTTGCAATTTTCTAACAAGTACTTAAGAATCTGTGCCTAGGTACCTTGCACCTAAAATTTAACTATAAGCGAAGATATTGCAAACTTGTCACTGCACTCATTAAGTGCACGGAACAATGAAGCCAACGCAATGCAAAAGTGCGAGACACTGCCTTTGATGCCTTTTTCCATAAAATGCTGCTGTTTGTACAGTGGCGTTTGTACAGTGGCCATCAGAGTCCGGTACTGAATCATTGTTAGCACAAGAAGGAGCGATAGACGGAGAGATTGAGAGAGTCAGGAAAAACATTTCAATTCCCGTTTGAATGGATTAACTCTCCAAACACTAGAAACCCAGTACGCAGACACACAGACACAGATGTACACATATTACTACACTGAAGCACACACAATGCCACAGCTAAACACACAACCAAAAGCACAGACAGATGCGGACATTTGGCCGCTCGTGTCTGCTTTCCCATCCAATACGACAATGGCTGATCTGATATAGGTCTCAACTTTATTTCCTCTTGGAAAATAAGGCAGCACAAGTGAGTCAGCTGTTCGAATGGAAGTACTGTGGGACCAGTGACCATAATTCTAGAAGTTTGAACATAGTTCTGTAATTGCATAGGACTGTTCTACAAGTTAATGTTATAAATTGGATGAAGTGCAATGTTAATTATATTCGGCAGAAAATTTCAAAAAATGATGGGGGAAATTGCTCGCAGGTAAAGGGACGCCTGGAAAGTGGGAGTGTATCAAAGTGTGATAATGACATTCCAGATACACCATGTTTCTGTTCGTGTGAAAGACAATGCCAACATGAGTGGGGAGGTTTACATGATATGTGGCAACTGAGGGTCTAGTAAGAAAATAATGAGTTTTGTGCCTTGTATCAGCACCGGGATTGTGTGAATCCGCTGAGTATATGGTGAGTATGGGTAGACTTACAGGGGAAGGTAGGAGAGCAAAAGAAGGCATAACATTGCGTTGGCATATAAGATTAAGGAAAATCGAAAGCAATTCTACGAATGTATTAGGCAAAATGAGGCAGAGAATAGGGCGCCTTAACATTCAACAACCCATTTACGTCTGAAACCATAGGAAATGAAGTAGGTTTATTATTTTATTGCAACATGGAGCTCACATGAGTGCAGAGAAAAGGTTACAAGTCAACAGTAATGGCGCAGTTCAAGATACAAAGATAACCTAGTGAGCATGGACTAGTTGGGCTGAATGGTCTGTTTACATATTTTATGCCTCAAAGAGTCTGTGACTCTATAACTCCAGTTTAATCACTTATTCTTCATTTCACTCTCTTTTTTTCAAGTTTAATATCCTCTGTAAGTACTTTGAATTATCATGCTGTCCGAACATTCTTGAATAGAGAATTACTTATATTGACGTGATGCTGTCAAGGGCAGCAGCAGAAATAGAATTGTATTTACCACAATCTCTAACCTTTTGACCGGAATGATCCCTCAGTCTAATATTACCTTCAATTCGAGACATGTTTCAGTGAGGAATGCGGAGGGTCAGAACCATCTGTAACTAAAACTGACGGCAACTTGTTAAAGCTTACGCACTTGGCTATTTACATTCCAAACGTCGGAATTAATGTCTGACAGAGAAGGCGAAATTATCCCAACAACATCAGACCGTATCTAAGCTGCTTAGCCCTGCCACATCGAACAATAAATGGTGATGCACTATTAGTAAATTCCCTGGAGGAGAATGAAACACAAATATCCCCATCCCAGTAAATGTAACAACCGTGGACATCTGTGTAAATTGCGTTGATGTGGTATCTGCATCATCCTCAGCCACAAGCGTTGAATACGTGATCCAGTTCACCCTCGCCATGATGCCCACGGAGTAACTGATGCCATTCTTCAACTAATTTGATTCGCTGATCGTGACATGGAGAAACAGCTGAAAACAGCAGATAGGAGTAAGGCAATGGACCCTGACACCATTTTTGCAGCAAAACTGACGATTTGTGCTGCACAACAAGCCATGTCTCTGAGGAAGCTGTTTCATTCCCGCTCCAACCGTGACAGCTATCTGGCAATGTGGACAAGTACACAACTATATCCGGTCCACAAAGAGGGGAATGATTAGAAACTGACAAATTACCACCCTCTCAGTCCCAGCAGGATAGGTGAATAAGTCGATCTTGTTTTTGACAGAACTGTCAAACAGCACAAAAATCATCTGCTCGGTGTGGTTTCTGATAGCTTCCCAGGCGGAGATGGTGCTGTAGTGGAAATGTCACTGGATTACTAATTCGGACATTATAATGCTCTGGTAGATGGTGGAAGTTAAAGTCAATAAATGATGCAACAATATCTAACATCTGATGTGTGTAATAAAGACCCAGATGCCAATGTCGGTTGTAAACATCAATTTGCTTCCCCAATGTACATTCCTGATGAAAATCTCCTGTGCTTCCCTGGTCTGGCCTAAAAGTGACTCCAAATAAACAGACATATGATAAACTCTTCAATGCACTTAGAAATAGCCAAGCAACGCACCCAATTGCATCAAACTGCTCCAAGGTCTTCAAGTATAAACCCAGACAGAACATCCGTCAGCGGTCCCAGTATCAGAAAAGGGAATGGAAACACAATCCTGTTTACCCTGCCGAGACCTCCTTCCTAATATCTGCGAGCTTGTGATGAAATTTACAGAGCTTTCCCAACACAGAAACATGGGGAAAGGAGTAGGTCCTTCAACACAGTGAGCCTCCCCCAGTCTAGTTGATAGAAGCATTGAAGATTGGAGCAAGAGGAGGATATTCAGCCCTTTGAGACTTTTCCGCCATTCATCACAATCATGGCTGATCTTCCAACTCAATACCCTAGTCCTGCTTTCTCCTCATATATTTTGATCCCATTCGCCCCAATTGCTTCATCTTGCCGGACCTTGAATACATTTAATGTTTTGGCAATAACTACTTCGTCTGATAACGAATTCCACAGTCTCACGATGCTTTGGATGAAGAAGCTCCTCATCTTTGTCCTAAATGGTCCGCCCAAATCCTTTCATTGTGATGAATGGTACTGGACAAACCTGCTGTCGGTAACATCCTCGCTGCATCTGCCCTGTCGAGTCCTGTGGGAAATTTTATAAGTCTCTGTAAGATATCTCCCTCACTCGCCAGAACTCCAGCGAAAACAAATCTAACCAAGTCCTTCTCTCCCCATGCATCCGTCGCACCGTTCCTGGAATCAGCATGGTAAACTTTCATTGTAATACCTGCAGAGCAAGAGCATGTTTCTTCAGAAAAGGAAGCCAAAGATCTGCACAATATTCTTTGCAAAGCAACTTTCTATTCATCTGAATACATATCTCCCAATCTTAGGCACGATAATCTTGCACAATAACTTCCTATATGGGACTTTTTCAAACGCTTTCTGAATGTTCAAATATACCACATCAACTGGCTTCACGTTGTGAACTCTCCGAGTTCCATCTTCACAGACGTCTAACTGATTTGTGAAGTTTGATTCCCCTTGCATAAGTCTATGCTGACTCTGTCTGATCCTGCCACTGCTTTCTAAATGATGCACTTTATATCCCCTGACAATAGATTTGAGACTTTTATGCAATACTTCAGTTAGGCTTACTGGCGTATAACTGTCCGTTTTCACTCTACCTCCACTTTAGACATTCGAGTGGGATTAGCTATGCTCCAATCTGCAGGGACTGTGCCAGCGTCTAACACGTACTTGAAGTTGACCATTAATACATCCATTATTTCGACAAGCACTGCCTTATCTATTCTGGAATGTGGGTAAACAGATACTGCAGATGTATCCGCCTACATTCCCCCTAATTTTCCCAAAACGATTACTCTCGTAATATCAGTTTTTCTCCCTCTGGAAATCTTGCATTCCCAACATTTCTGGTATCTGATTTGGGTCCTCTTTTGTGAAGACAAAAACAAAGTATGTGTTGAATTTCACATCCAGTTCTTTGACCACCATTATACATTCCCCAGTTTCTGTCTGCAGTAGACTGACATTTGTCTTCACCAATCTCTTTCTATTCACGTACGTATGAAAACTCTTTGTGTCGGTCTTTACGTTCCGTGCAATATTATTCTGTACTGCATTTTCACCTTCTTAATCAATCCCTTGGTGTTTCTTTGCTGAGTGCTGAACTGATCCCAATCCTCACACCTATCGTTTCTCTTGGCCAAATTTTCTGCGTCTTCCTTGGATCAGAGTCTATCTCTACTTTCTTTTGTAATGAATGGATTAGTTCTCTTACCCATTTTGCTTCTGGCCAATCCAGAATAAATAGTTGCTGCAGTTCCCCATGTGTTCCTTGACTGATTGCTATTGCGTGCTTCTCATTGCTTTAAGTGACTCACTCCAGTC
>NC_057725.1:74301412-74305691 GCF_004010195.1 Chiloscyllium plagiosum | reverse complement strand
TATATATATATATATATATATGTGTGTGTGTAATACATTAGTAAAGCTCCTTTGAACACTTTCCAAAACTTCCATACTCTTCCTATGACGTCGGGACCAGAACTGTACGCAATAACCAAGGGTTGCCACACCAGCGTTTTGTATAGCTGCACCATGACCTCATAGCTCCGAAACATAATCCTTGTCCCAATAAAACATGACTCACCTTATGCCTTCTTAACAAACCCTATCAATGTGTTTTGCAACTTTCAGGGCTCTATGCTCATGGACACTGAAATCTCTCTGCTCATCAACACTACCAAGAATCTTACCTTTATTTCAGTACTCTGTATTCCTGTTATTCCATCCTAAGTAAATAAACTCACACCTTTCCACATTAAAGTCCAGTTTCGAACCTCTCAGCTGTGCTCTGCACCTTACCAATGTCCCCCTGTAACCTGCAAGATTGTTTGGCACTATCTACAATTCCACGGACCTTAATACTGTCTATAAATTTACTAACCCATCCTTCTACCTCCTTCATCCGGTTTAGTTATAAAAATTAAACCAGCAGCGGCCCCAAAACAGTCCTTGGGGTACACCAGGAGTAACTGAACTCCAGGATGATCATTTACCATCAACCACCACTCTCAGTCTTCATTGAGCGAGCCAATTTTTATCCAAACCACTAAATCACCCTCAACCCTATGCTTGCGTAATTTCTGCCATAGCCTCTCTTAGGGAACATTACCAAACGCTTTATTGAAATCCAGATATACACCATCAAACTCTGTCACCTCATCCACCTGTTTGGTCACCTTCTCAACTAACTCAACCTTCCCTGCACAAAACAGTGTTGACTATCCCTAATCTAACTGTTCCTCTACGTTTTATTATATTTCCTATCTCTTATAACCCGTTCCAACAAACAAAGTTTGGCTCACCATTTTAAAATTACCAGGGTTCACTCTACCTCCCCTCCCCCCCGACACTTCTTGTATAAGGGGACAGCATTTGCTATCCTCCAGTCTTCTTACACTATTTCTGTGGACAAAGAAGACATAACGATCAAAGCCAAACTTCCTGCAATATCCGGTTACCAGATACTTCCATCCGGCCCAGGAGATTTACTGACTTTCACACTTTCTAGAAGTGTGAGCAAGCTCCTCCTTATGAACCTCAATCCCGACTAATAGCCTATATCGCAGTATTCTCCGCGACAGTGTTATCTTCCTTCCTGTGTGAATACTAACGAAAAATATTTATTTAGCGGCTCTTCTTTTTTGTCCTTCTGCATAATTTCCCACTACTGTCCTTGACTGCTCCTAATATTATTCTAGTCTTCTTATACTCCTGACAAACCTATAGAAATCTTTAGGAATTTCCTTGATCCTATCTGCCAAAGATTTCGTATGTTTCCTCCATCTCTTCCTAGCTCTCTTCCGATCATCTCAATGCAGAGTGGCCTGCCTGTATCTAATACTATGGTTCCTTATTTTAGATGTTGCAGTCAGGGGAATTATCATGTTTCCTTCCAATCTGCCCCAACCTGTCTGACTTTTATATATTTCCTTCAGATTTCTATTCATTTTCCTCATCCCTGTGGCACACAGGCCAAGTCCAAACAAAATATTCTCTCACAACAAACATCCCAGGGATCAGTCTGCTCATCCTTTACTGCAATCTTTTAATGTCAAGTTAAGGTAACCACAAATGCACACAATATAGCACAATATTTGAGACGAAATTTCACGGAGGCCTTGTACAGCTGAGGTAAGGCACCCTTACCCCTGTACTCAAATCCCCCTGAGATGAAGTTCAACACACCTCTTATCTTCCTAACTGTTTCTGTTCCTGCGATATTGCTTTCAATGACTGGTGTACAAAGACATCCAAACCTTTTTCAATGTTAGACCAATGTTACACTTGGTAGGTCTATGCCCACTGGTCAAAGTGCCGCAAGACCTGGATATCATTCAGGCTTATGCTGTTAAAGTACACGTAGCATTCATGTAACATGACTGCTGGATGCTGTTTAATTCTCAGAGAAAGGAGAGCTCATTCAACACCTCAACCTCACTTCACGGAAACGTAATGACGCCATTCGGGCCACTGAACAGATTAAACAGGAAGATGGATAGCACATTAAGTCCCTATAGCCTGTTCCAAAGAAATAGAATGAGTTTATTTTTATGGACCAGATCAAAGACTTCGTATGTTTCCTCCATCTCTTCCTAGCTGTCTTCCGATCATCTCACTGCAGAGTGGCCTGCCTGTATCTAATACTATGGTTCCTTATTTTAGATGTTGCAGTCAGGGGAATTATCATATTTCCTTCCAATCTGCCCCAACCTGTCTGACTTTTATTAATTTCCTTCAGATTTCTATTCATTTTCCTCAACCCTGTGGCACACAGACCAAGTCCAAACAAAATATTCTCTTTCGTTAAAATCTTTTAAGGCGGGAGCTAAAATCCAATCATTTTCTTATTCTACAGGAAAATGTAACATAACTGGTTCAGATTCAATGTGATTGATGAAACTACTCGATGTAAAGAAAAATACAGTTCACTTGAACCCTGCCATTAAAGTACAATAAAAAAAGAGAAATTTAACTGAACAGTACTGGAAAACGTAACAAAATAGCCTATACAGTGACTATTATTAACTGACCTTACCGACATAGCGAGACCCCATAAACATATCCATTTGGCAAAAAGGCAAATTCAGACAGATCCCACCATGCAGTTCTCCCAGAGTAAAATAACAGAATCTACAGAAAGTTCGGAGATAGTAGCAGCCAGGCGACATTCACTGACGTTTCCAAATCTGTTGAGACCGGAACAGACTTTTATATTACTGAGAAACCGAAACCTAGAAATCCTAATCTGTGAGCTCTAGCCACCCCATTCAGGCTGTATTAAAAAAAACCCTAAGGCCTGCAAAGATGTTTACTCAAGGCGTGTTAACTAGCCAGCCTGCAACTCTCGTACACTCTCTCTCTCTTAACATAAGCTAGTAGAAAATGACAAGTTACAGCATCATCACACGAATCAGCAGATTTAAATGTTAAACAGGTTCCAGCGATAATAAAATTAGGACTCTTTCCAGTCGGATGAGGAACCAGTAAATTGAATCCCATGCACAGAAATCGAGGAGACATTCAGCTCCTCCAATCACGTGTGTCGGGACAGAATGAGGTAATTGTTTTTCAACGTGAAAAACGAATGCATTAGAGGCTGTGCAGATAGACGACTCAACGTTGTTCCTCATACCACCGTTGTTCTTGGTACTCACGTAGGATATTAATGTCGTTTTCTAGCAGTGGGGAGGGAAGACAAATATTTTGTGTGAAGTTTCAAAATGGCATCTTCCATCTCTGCTAAGAGAGCCTGGTGCTTTTCATGAAGGTCACAAGTTGGTGGGAGTTGCTAACTTTCAGAAGCAAGGTATTGTGCCTGCTGTCAGGGATTGAAAACAACATGACGTTACTTGCCTAATCACACGCCGATTGCACAATTATATGGGGAGAATTCATTGAGGCCTATAAATTATTAGGGATGCCCTATTAGACAGGCGAATGGACTGGCTAACTTCAAATAATGCTGATCTTGCTCAGGTTGATCTCGTCTCGTACACATTTTGCATAGTGTCATATATATGCCTTACAATGTTAACATTTCTTTTCAGTGTATGAATCTGTACGTCTTTGTTTATTATGATACAAAGCTTCTCACTGTGCTTAGGTACACGGAACAATAAATGATATCAATCAGTCAAGTATCGGATTTCTCACCGTATCAACAAATAATTTGGAAATAAGTAATCGCGCTTAACCCTCAAGTTTCGGCTCATGTGTCTCTTCTCTGACTGCACTATAGATTAAACTTTTCAGTTTCTTCACTCTCTCTCGTCATGATACCATCATGTTGTCCTAAAGATATCATTATCTTCGAAAGAGGTCAAATCCGTGCACATGTCTCAAGTAGTCTTTCACCAAGAATCTACAATTGCTGGGACATGACTTTACGAAGATAGTGGAATCATCTTACAATGTAGGAAAACATACCGTTTACTGCCCACAATATTTACACAAGGTTTGATTAAGAGTAGTCAGCATGACTTTCTGAGAGGAAGTCACGCAAATTTGTTTGTGTTCTTTGATAAACTGTCCGAGAAGGTTGACGAGCGCAGGGCTGTGGGCGTCGTCTATATGGATTTCAGTAAGGCCTTTGATGAAACTCCACATAGTAGGCTGGTCTGGATGGTTAGCTCACATGGAGTTGAGGCGGAGTTGGAAA
>NC_057725.1:74297381-74300065 GCF_004010195.1 Chiloscyllium plagiosum | reverse complement strand
GTTAGAGTTGAAAGAATAAATTTGCCAGATCTCATTGCTGATATAACCAGCAGATTTGATCCAGGGAGCTGTTGAGCTGAGTGTTCTTGGACATGAACTAAACAAAGGTTACTGACATATTCATTTCTTTTTCTGGCAAAAGAAATTGCCTTTCCTGATTCTCACACTGAAAGAGAAGCTTTCCAAGAAAAGACAGCGACTAAGTCGGCCGTAAAGTAATTGATGACTAAGATATGTTGCGTGTGGTTCACTGGGACGCATATCAGCAATTGATTATTGTTTCCACACGTTGTTTACAATTCAACCGGGATTGGGAGAGGGGAAATTAAGGTCAGCCCTACTTATTCCCATCTTTTATCACTCACACACAGTAGTTTTTCGTGTTCGTTTTATTTTACATTGTGGTTACTGCGAGTGAGCTTGCAAGCTATACCTGCTGGTGAATTCTTTCCTCTCTGTTCCCCATCATTGCCCAAACCCATTTTCCATCCTTATCTCCTGAATCAAAGTAATCTCTAACCATTGCACAAATATCACCAAAACCTCGGCAATTCACACCCGTCCGTATGTCATCTTCCAATATTAATGCTTCTTTACTGTCTTGTAATTGTGCATGATATGATAAAAAAACAAAATAGAGACAGACGGACCAGTGTTTCAAACGCACGTTATTGCAAATAAAACGAAGATTAATGACCACAATTCGATCAGGAAAGCAGGCACCAAACCGTCAGGAAGCTCAGAATAAGTCCAGTGTCGGGTGGCCTGTCAGGAACAGCAGTAGAAACACAACAGAATTACTTCTCTGAGCTACTGTTTTGGATGTATTTCTCACTTATCAAACGGCTTTATATGTGTTCCATCAGCGGTTAACTCACACATTGAAGTAAACAATGCCGCAGACTGTCATATAATCCCAAGTCCAAAACCTAGAATCGGAAAGTCAGTGTCCTGCATAAAGCTACAAGGAGCAGCTGTCCATGGCGTTTACGGGCTAGTTCAACGGTTATGAATGCAGCTCACTAGTCGTCAGCTTGTTTCTACTTTGTAGTGTTTCATGCAGTCACTACGTGGAATCTTGACTACTACGTTCTTCCTGCACATGATGGGTATTGGATCTTGTGTTGTGGTGAGTTTTGTCTGAGTAAGGCTGTCGGTTTATGTGCTGTCGTACATCTGAGTCTTCGGAAGAGAGCGAGTGTCAGTTCCCAGAAATTTATTTCAAAAAAGCGAAACATTTTGAATTGCCTGAGGCATATCCTCGTTGCGAAGTTACTGTGCCAGACATCTGGATAAGAAGTTACAGGGATATCCATTCTTGGCAAAGAAATTGTGTGGCAGTCACTCATTGCCACAACCAGCTGTCCCTCGTAGCAATACGTACACAGTTGGCAAGAAAAACAAAGTCGACGGGAACAGCACAACAATAATAGGACAAGTCAAACGGAAGGCAGCCAAATAATTTCTGGAAGCAGGGCATTCATCCACGGATTCCATCAATAAACATTTGATCTGGACTCAATCTGTAACTTCAACAACTGGAAGTTGCGGGACCGAAACCAAATCAATTCCAGCCACCACAGAACAACAGCGTTTCGCAGTAGACTCTGCAGCCCTGAAAATGTCATACAGAAAGGTGAGGAAAAGACTATGCTCTTAACAGCTCCGCCGAGCATCCCAACAACAACTCCAGAGGCACCCGATCTCTACATTTTTCTGGTTCAAAACACCCCGATATTCTGCAGCAGAGAAGTGCACCCTCAACTCCCGCGTGCAACGTGAGGATACCAAACCCTGCACGGCCAAAGACAGTGGTAAGAGCGAGGGCAGCAGCTGCCACTACCATATGGACAGCCCAAAACACTCTCTTTGAAAGCTACCTTTTTCTACCAAAGTCTGCGCAGCAGTAGAAGATGAGACCCAAGCAGATTGCGCTGGGTTTTCATATTTCAGACAATTTCCGTTTTTCATCGTGTTCCTTAAAGTCAATGCAGATCGTTATTTCACACCTGTTGTGAAGCCAGCTCCGCCTTGAATCTGCTCGCTGTTTTTTGTTGTTGGGGCGAATCGTTTGGCAATCGCGTTGTGAAACGTTGTTAGATACCTCTAAGATCGTTCATAATTGCCTTGGTGAGGCAGAGTGGTGACTGGCCCTCTTGAAAAGATGGAGACGCTTGCGCATTGTTGACCTAATATCATCAGGGATGGAATTGATAATCTTCACTTTTCATGGTCATTGCTGTTCTGTTTTGTTTTCTGTTACTTGAACAATTTCTGGGACTTGGAAATGCACTAAATCTCCAGAATGTTTGCAAGTATCGTTTGGAATTGCCTCGCTGCAATTTGTGTGACCATTTCATGACATACACGCCTCGCACTGCCTCACAGACATCATTCATGCTGCGGTGCGTCGGATAATGGCACCGCTTTTTCAGTTTTGCTTCTGATACATGTGAAGAGCTATCAGGCTTTGGTTTCGCTGGATAACTGGGGGGCAACATGATTTTTAAATTATTTTACTTCAGCCGCAACCGTTGATGGAGAACTTGGGAATGTGTCAAGGAGAATGGCAATTGGTAGTAAAAGTCCGGAAAGCCTTCATCTTTGAGTCGGCTCGAACCATCCAACCTCCAGAAAAATAGCCATATTCTCTGACTGAGTAACAAGCAGCAGCCGTTTTTGCA
>NC_057725.1:74294121-74296881 GCF_004010195.1 Chiloscyllium plagiosum | reverse complement strand
GGAAGAAGCGGTCATGGCATCTCCTTACCCCGTCGTGTACAATGCCATCCTTTCTCAAATCATTGTGTCTGACATTGCCAGGCATTGCTTGTTAGGTAAAGATTGGATTCACCTGTGCTTGTATCAAATAGGAAATTGTTTAGAGTTTGCCATGTGTCCGTTGTTTTCAGTGAGTGATGTCTGCTGCGCGCTGTTCTGTCAGCTTCCCAGGAGCAGCAGGGATCAGTCGGTTTTGGCAAGTTGCAAGCAGCATATGACGAACGTTTTCAACGATTTCAGCTCCATGTTGACTGTTCACATTGTCTAGAGAAGTGGTTCGTGTTCCAACTAAAGCTGTTTTTTTTTGTTGGAGAAACCTGTGTGTGGGCATGGAGAGTGGAAGTGAAGCACAAGGAGCTGGTATAATCCTGAGAGCTCCGACCCACTCAGGGGATGTCTGTGTGTATCCCTCCGTAGGAGAACTTGGGAAAGAGTTCTTCAAGAGGGTTACAACATAGAGTGACAATGTCAAACTTCATTCCCATTGTTGCATCATTTAGGTTAAAGGGGGAATCTCATTTTCATTTGCCCTGGAAACACGAGGGCACACAAGGTTATGGACCAAAGCTGGAAACTTGGACTGGAATAGATAATGTTTGATGATCCGGACTGCAAAAAGGGCCAAATTGCCTTTCTCTGTGCTGTAAAACCACGAAGACAGGGAGAAACCGATGTGCAGGGAAAATTATCATGAAACAAAAAGGCAAAAGCAGTATCATTGTGAAAGGATACGTTAGCGTCAGTTCCCTTCCATGGTGATCTCATGGCTGGGATTCAGCAAGTTCACCACCGCACCCAGTGTCAACTCTCAGGCATGGAATAGGATTTTTGCTCTGCTGGTTTATCATAGTGGCAGCATTGCTGCAGCAGAAAATCATGTGTAGAGCTGGCAATTCATAAATTTCTATCCAATACATTATTCAGACAAACAGAAAATCTGAAACGAAAACAGGAGTTGGTACAGAATCTTGGCACGCCTAGCTGCATCTGTGGAGTGAAGTGTCAAAACGTGTGGCGTTGGTAACGCACAGCCAGTCAGACAGCATCCGAGGAGCAGCAGAGTTGCTGTTTCAGGAATATGCTCTTCATCAGGAGTTTGTCATTGTTGTTTGCTTGACTACAGGTTAACGTCTCCACTTTGCCTCAATAAAGGTGAACGTTGGTACACAATTCAGTTCTGGTGGCAAGTCTGCTCCAACCTAACAACATTGCAGGCGCACATTTACCAAACAAGCATCATATAAGGACGTGCAATAAACAAAGAAATAACGAATGCCTGGAAAAATAATGCGGTAAGTAACATGGGGGAATTTAATCTACATGCAGATCATTCGAACCATCTCGGTCAGGGTAGTTTGCAGTCGGAGTTCATTGAGTGTGTACAACAGAGAACAGAGAAAAGTACAAAACAGAACAGGCCCTTCGGACCACGATCTGCAGAAAGTATCTGTGGTCAGATTAGCATACTTGCAAATGACTGAGATTAGTAGAGTAGCAGTTCTTAAAGGATATTGTCAGCGAATGCAACGGAATATAGGCAGATTAAAGAGTTGGGCGGTGAAATGGCAAACGGAGTTCAATCCAGGCTCATGCAAGGTGATGTATTTTGGAAAAGCCAATTCAAGAGTGAACTATACAGTAAATGGAAAAGCATTGGGGAAGATTGATATGCAGATATATCTGGATGTTCAGGCAAATTACACCTTGAAGTTGGCAATGCAGGTCGATAGAGTAGTCAAGAAGGCTTACAGCATGCTTTCCTTCATCGGACGGAGTAATGCATACACGAGTTCGCAGGACATGCCATATTTGTATCCGACGTTTTATCATCCACATCTGGAATATTGCGTACAGTTGTGTTCATCACATTACAGGAAAGATATGGATGCTTTGGACCGACGGCAGAGGAGGTTTATCAGGTTGTTGCCTGATATGGAGGATGCTCATTATGAAGAGAGTTTGAGTAGACTAGGATTAATCTTTCAGAAAGATGGAGGTTGAGGGGTTACTGAATGAGGTTGGATAGCAAGATGAATTTTTCCCAGAGTAGGGGACTCAACTACTCAGGGTCACGATTCCAAGGTGAGGAAGGACTTCATCACAGGAAATAACGTCACCACAAGAAATGACATCACCAATCCAACGTAACCCAAACATATATATCTAAAGCAGACATTTCCAGATTGCTTCGCCTGAGGTCCACTGAAGATCTTACCTCATAAGGTAACGAAACATTTGGGCATGAACATTTCAGCTCAGCGAGCAAACCTACATCCAAGAATCAATTCTCTCTCCACGCCCCAACTCTCTTTCCCACGCCAGTCTCTACCAAGACTCCAGTCGCTTTCCCCACACCCACTGTCACTTTCCCCGGTGCTTACTGTCTCTCCACGCACCTGCTTTCTCCATCCGTTCCCACTCTCTTGCCTTGCATTCCACACTCTCTCCCTCCTGCATTATCTTTCCCTGATCCCTATTAGCTCTCCATTCACCGACTCTCTCTCACTGTCCCCATTCTCTCTCCCACCTCCACTATCTCACCACGCCCCCAGTCTATCTCCCTACCCTCCCACGTCTCTCCACTCCCCACCCTCTTTTCCTGCACCCCACTCTCTTCCCACACACTCTCCCTCTAGTCTATCTAACTCCCCACTCTCTCTTCCTCCACACTCTCTCTCACTCTCCACTCTTACCTTCGCTCTCTCTCCTCACTCCCACACT
>NC_057725.1:74224961-74292412 GCF_004010195.1 Chiloscyllium plagiosum | reverse complement strand
CTCCCCACAAACACTCTCACCCGCCCACACTTCACACATCACACTCTCTCCTCCTCCACATTGTCTCTCCACCCCTGCTCTCTCCCCCACTCACTCTCCCATCTACCCTCACTCTTTCTCTGTCATTCCCTCTATCCCACTCCCTTTTTCCTTCCTGTTTCTTCCCCAATCTCTCTCCAACCGTTCTCACTCAAACTGTCTCTCCCCCAACTCTCGCTCTTTCGCATTCTCGCTCTCCACCGACCCCCCGCCCGCCCATTTTCTCTCAACACCCTGTCCTAATGTCACACTCTCTCCCTGTTCCCCCCTCCCTACACTCTCTCCTTACCCATTTCTCTCTCCTTTCACTCACTCTCTCTCGCACTTTCCCTCCACACTCTTTCCGTCTGTCTCCCTGCATACACTCTCTCCCCCAATCACTCGCTGTTTCCCTCTCCCTCCACTCTCGCTCTCTCTCTCTCCCTCCACTCTCCCTCTCTGTCTCTCGCTTCACTATCTTTCTTTCTCTCTGTCTCTCTCCATTCTCTCCCTACTACTCACTGTCTCACTGCCTCCCTCTTTCAACTCTCGCTCTTTCCCTCTCCCACTTTATCTCTCGCTGTCTCTCTCCCTCCACTCTGTCTCTCGCCCGCCACACATTCTATGTCTCTGCCCCCTCCCTTCCTCTCCTCCCATATAACTGAATCTCCCTCCCTCTATTTCAGGCGCATTCCCCCTCGCTGTATCTTTCCTCTCCCTATGAACAGAGACAGGTGGGCGGTAAACAGGCTGAATGTGTGGAGAGAGTGCATAGACAGACGTTGGTGATGGGAAGAGGGAGATAACGGGGTGAGATAGAAAGGCGGGCCGGAAACACAGAAACGGGAAAGTGGGAAAGAAGATGAGGGAGAGAAGAGAGTTGAAGTCGGTCTAGCATCCAGAATGTGATAGAGATAGCGAGAGAGAGGGTGAGGTGATGGTGTAAGGGAGCGATTGAAAGCATCAGCAAAAGAGAAAGAGAGATTGGGCAGAGATAGTGAGAGACATGAGGACAAAAGGAGGTGGAGAGGAAATGGGGACGATGCGCAGTAGAGAGGGAGAGAGGGATGGAGAGACAGAGAGGAGGATGCGGTTGAAGGGAGATTGGGGAATTGGGTAGATAAATTAATTCTTCCAAAGGGAAGGTCGGTGTGTGTAAAAGCATGGATAGCCCAACTCCTGAGCTTAGGTCCCGATACTCTCCCCTTCTCTGCGGACAAGCCCCTGACGAGAAAAGGAGGTGGAGAGAAAATGGCGATGATGTGCAGGAGAGAGGAAGTGAGGGACGGAGAGACAGAGAGGCGGATGTGGTTGAAGGGAGATTGGGGAATTGGGTAGAAAAATTAATTCTTCCAAAGGCCAGGTCGGTAGGTGTAAAAGCATGGACAGCCCAACTACTGAGCTCAGGTCCCAATCCTCTCCCCTTCTCTGAGGACCAGAACTTGGGGCTGAGACTGTGTCCATCCAGCTAAACTTCTTCAACACAAAGACAAACAGCAATGTTGTTCACACTACTCGTCGGAAATTTGTAATGAACATTTTTATTGTTTACAATTGCAGTGATCGATACAGTCAGTGGAATGCTGCCTTTTCTCATTGGCCCCTGAGTTGAGAGAAGCATTGAAATATGTCCCTGTAATCATACGACCCACCCCCACCTCAGCCCATCACCGTAGTATCAATTTGTACAAACCAGCACTACGCTCAGTCTGTTATCAAAGCAACAGGCTGCTTCATTGCTGAAGCAATGAACTGAAATGAGAAAATCACGGATGGTTTGATTAATCAGTGAATGTGACGGATTGATGTTTTTCGATAAAGGGATATTTTAGTAGACTCTTTAGCTGCTGTCAGAACTTAGTCTGAGTCACGGCATAAATCGCGGTGTTTGTGCAGCAACTGAGAAGCTGCAACATGAAGCCCAATTCGCGCACAAAGTAATCTAGATGCACTGGGGAATGCACAATCAATGTCATCCGGTTCCATACAGAATACAACATTAACATTGACCATAAAAGGATGAAATTGGCTGAGATCACAAACAGTAAAGTGATGGACTTCTTTCGATTTCTCATTTCGCTGTCAGACTTAGCGTCCCCATTAGTGTGAGTGCGGAGTCTCCTGCGGGCGCTGCTGGTCACTAAAATGTGTCTGACGGTGAGAACATTGAGCAGCAGAATGAGGAGAAATGCCAGAGCCGGGGTGACAATGTGGTGAAGGAACTCGACTGTGACCCAGACAGGTGAATCAAAAACATGGAATGCTACATCACAAAACCAAGGCTGGTTCGACAGCCAATACCGACTTCTGAGCATAAAATACCAGAAAATGTTCTTTAAACAGCTCAGCAAAGTCACTACTCCCAGAACCACAGCCGCCGTTTTCTCACTGCAATATTTACTTTTCAGCTTCTGGCAACAAATGGCCACACACCGATCAAAGGTGAAAGTGACGGTGAACCAGACAGAACAGTCCGTGGCTGCATAAAGCAGGACGGCGTGGATATTACACACTGTAATGTACCACAGGAAATAAAAATGTTCCCGATAAATGATGGGGATGTGTCTCAGTATCAGGTCGAGTATAATGACCAGTAGATCCGCCGCTGCCATCGCCCCCAGGTAACGTCTGACACATGGAGACAATCCACAATCTTTATAAAGCAGGACGTAGATGGTCACTACGTTAACTGTGAGGAAGGAAAGCAGGCACATTACATATCAGACTGATTTCAAAAAGTCCAGTTTGATTGTGGTTTCTGTGAGATTTCCAAATGTGTCACGACATTCAGAGATTTATTTACCTAATTGGAGATGAAATAACAACTGGAAAGTTTGAATTAATGACAAAAAGTGTCATGAAACACAAGAACCCACCCTCCCCACACGCAAAGAAGCACATCCATCAGAGCAGATGGCTTCCACAATAAGTTCACACACTCGATCACTCGAGGAGAGAACACCGGTCATTTATTTACAGTTTCTACTACGGAGGATGAAAACGTTGCTATCCTGAAGGCTTCGCTCCTCTTTTGGAAATTTCTGCCTTTTTGTCTACATTATGGTCGGTCTTCTGTCGGGAAGAAATGGAATAACACTGAAAACGTATTCATCCCATTAACTGCCTGAAGGGAAGTCTAAACCGTGTCGCCATCTCCGTGGAACGGGATCTCTCCCCTCCGGATATAACTTTTTGATCAATTCACTTACGGCCGGCCGTTTACAAATAATGTCAGTTACAGAATGCTCCGGAGCATATCCAGTACAGAACGTTCCGTGAACTGTCGGTTCTAGAATGTTCGGGGGAATAATGGGTACAGAATGTTCCGGGAAATGTCGGTTATAAAATGTTCCGGAGAATGTTGGGGAGAGAACGTTCTGTGGAATGTCGAGTATAAAATTGTCTGGGGCATGACAGTTATGCAGTGTTCCATGGAATGTCGGCTACTGAATGTTCTGTGGAATCTCGGGTACAGAGTGTTCTGGGGAATGCCAGTTACTGAATGTAATAGAGTCATAAAGACATCCAGGCAAAGTCTCTTCGGCCACTCAAGTCTGTCCCAGTCTGCAACACCCACCGAAACTTTTTCAAACATCACCCAGTCTCAGAATGATGCTCCATGTGGTGGAGCAGAGACAGATTAGATTAGATTACTTTACAGTGTGGAAACAGGCCCTTCGGCCCAACAAGTCCACACCGACCCGCCGAGACCCATTCCCCTACATTTACCCCTGCACCTAACACTACAGGCAATTTAGCGTGGCCAATTCACCTAATCTGCACATTTTTGGAGTGTGGGAGGAAACCGGAGCAGAATGTGCTAACTCCACACAGTCAGTCGCCTGAGGCGGGAATTGAACCCGGGTCTCTGGCGCTGTGAGGCAGCAGTGCTAACCACTGTGCCACCGTGCCGCCCATTGTGACAGTTCGTCACAATCACAAATACACTTGTGATTCAGTCATTCAGTCCATCACGCGACCATTCATTATAATTATGGGATATCTGCCTGGATCTTGAGTTCCACATTTCCACCCATTCTCTGATAATCTTTGCCTCTGTTGTTGTTCATGAATCTAACTCTATCTGTATCTCAAAACTATGCAATGTCTCTGCCTCCAGTGCTCACTGGGCAAGAGAATTCGAAAAACTCACAACCCTCGTAGAAACTGAAATAAATCTCCTCATCCCTGCAATAAACCATTATTTTTTCTTCAAATCAACGATTTACCCACTTTTATAGCCATGCCAATCATCCGTTTGTGATTGGATACACTCCCTGATCCGCTTTGTGAACCACAAATAGTTTAACTTCTCAACGAAGCTTCTTTTGACCAGAATAAAGTTTTGCTGAATGCAATGATATATTTGCTTCAATATCTTCCACTGTTCCAAGACCATAAGATACAGGAGCAGAATTCAGGCATTCAGCCTATCAAAACTGTTCTGCCCCTTGATCATGCCTGATACGTTTTTAAACGCCATCCTCCTGTCCTTTGCATTTTTATCCACTGACCTTCCTCTGTGTGTATTTACAATCCCGGGTAGACAAGATTTAATTAAATAGCTGTAATTTTGATTCTTTTTCTATTCAATCTTTCAATCTGGGATTCTTTGTGAGTCTGACACATGACTAGCTGAGAGGGACTGCATTCTCCCAGCTTCTCTGACTGCACCTCATCTGTTTGGCTGATGCTGAATTCCAGTGGGGAATCTCTGGCAAGATCTCGTTTTTCTCACCTGAGAAACCCCAACAAACCCGCCCCCAAGCCATCCTCCAAACTGAGATGATCCTGGCCATCAGCTAAAACTAACCCATCTCCTACATTTCTGTCATCACACCTTCCCCTTCTTCCCAAATCAAGTCATCCATTAATACTACTTCACGCACACAACTTGCCGATCGAAAATAAAACAAAGAGCTGCAGATTGTGGAGATCTGAAACAAAAGCGGTTCTAATTATTGTTTCCCAGATTTGAAAAGTTATCTCTTCTTTCATCCTCCCGATATTACCAGACCCGCTGAGTTCTGCCAGCAAATTCTTCCACATCTAATATCCTGTGTATAACATGTGTATACTCTGCCCTGCAGTTTTGACTCTGACAAATTACCTCCATCTGCATTTGCTTCACCTTGCTTCTGAACTCCAGCGAAACTGTTTCTGTGGAACCTAGGCACCGTGGGTGATTGTGAGGTTAAAGGGAGATTCAAACGCACATTCCCTAAGGACTTTCTTGATGTTAAGATGATCCGTCAGTCTCTTCTTCGTTCTTCTCAAGGGGAATGGTGTGATATCCCCTTATGCTGGCAGAGTGGAGAAGCACACTGAGCTCGCTACAATGCTGTACATTCCTCCCGATGACTGAGATTGCTGAAACCGGGGGGGTTAACATCTGAGCAGGCAGGTATGGTTTTGTGTCATGGCGGCCAATCTGATCCTGGGGGGCGGGGAAGACATGTTTGTCACTCTCCCTACCAAGGAGGAGGTCCGTGCCCATGTCCAAAATGCGGGTTTGGGGAAGACAATAATTGCCCCTGCCTGCCACGTACAGGCTCGATATGAGAGGATACTCGGGGTACCTGTACATCGACCGTTTTTATCCCAGTGCACAATGAGTTTTGAACGATGGCAATGGTTCCTGGGATTTTGGGTCATTTCAGGCTCTCTGGTGAGTGGGGAATTGGTCTGGGAATGGCGTGCAGTAAGAAGTATGATAAACCCAATATGATTCTCAGTAGGAGGGCTTGAACACCAGTGAATCTGGGGAGGTTGGTGAGTTCCCCGAGCCTCACGTTGGGAGTCTCTCCCCAAACTCAACGCAACTGGCACTTTGCATAAAAAAAACGTGAAACACCCTGATCATTTCTCTTTTCCTATCGGGCAAATACAATCCCTTATTCCGAGATATTCCCCACCTTCTTTTCACCATTGTTCAACACTCCCAGCTGTAAAATATTCTGGCTATACTATCCCCAATATCAGTCACCGTTTGCCATGTTTCTGTAATACCTAATATTATGTCCATTCCCTCCCTGTATCTAGTCAATTCCTCAAACAGTTTGAGAATGCAACACACATTCAGATGAAATGTTTTTCATTCACCATTTCAGCCTGTTATTACCTTCTACATTGTCCCCTTTATTCCTCATTTTGACCTGGTCAGGAAACAGCCTGGCACTGTCATACTCCCTGAATCAGAAATGATGGGTAATGTTTCAACAAGCCCCACCACCCTCTCTGGGTAAATCCTGGCCAACGACAGCATAGACATACGAGTGGTGAGGAAACCGTAGAATACATTCAGGAAAGAAGTTACCTGGAATTGCTCGAAAAGTTTTCCAAATTCCGGGAAATTTCATAGAATATAATGTGGGTAGCACGTGATGATGGACATCGACTTCCCTCCCACACCTCACCTCGGTAATGATTTAGTTTCCCTCGAAGTTCATAACAAATTGGCGGAAGCAATAAGGGTGATAAGGGCACAGAACTTACACTGGGTGAGGGAATTCAATGTCCATCACCAAAAGTGCATGCACAGACCCACCTCTGCCTGAGCAGAGAGATACCCCACAGACACACAGCCAGACGGTGGGACGTGATGGGGGAACCAACGAGAGTAAAACATTCTCACTAAGTAACTTTTCACAGATGGATCTGCCCCCGACAATATTTGTAAGAACACTCAGCACATAGTCGTGGAGCAGGGAATGTACAAGCATCATATTAAACCATAAGACCATAAGACATAGGAGTGGAAGTAATGCCATTCGGCCCATCGAGTCCATTCCGCCATTCAATCATGGCTGATGGGCATCTCAACTCCACTTACCCGCATTCTCCCCATATACCTTAATTCCTTGTGACATCAAGAAGATATTGAAGATATTGCCCATTGTGTTCTGTGGCAATACATCCTGCGAAGTCGGGAATATTTTTGAACGACCAAACAAATGGAAACTCGTCATCCATGAGATACTTTAGGCTATCAGCAGCTGCAACATCAATGGTCTTTCCTCTATCATAAAGTGAGAAGTGGGTTGTTCACTTATGGTTCCAAAATGTTCAGCTGTACTCACAACTGAGCCCACACTGAAACAGTCTATTCAGCAAATCAAGCGTTTGAAACAGGAAGAGAATGAGGCTATTCAGCCATTTTAAGCTGCTACTCTGCAATTGAAGCAGATATTTTACTCTCTTATATTTATTAGACAGGACATGGAAGAGCATATTCATCCGTTTAAAACTGTTACCCAAGAAACCCGGGAGGACTGGTTACTGAGCTGAAAGGAGGGATAAATCAGTCATCATGTGTTCAACAGAAATTTAGAACTGCAGTGAGACAGTGGCTAATGTCGGTTAATGTCAGCTATCTCCAAAGCATATCAATAGCTCATGTCAATAGATCAAATGCATTCTAAGTAAACTTGACAATGACGTTAATATCTGCAGAAAACCATGTTATCAAGAATAGGTTGAGAGTCTGTAAATGATTAAGGAGTGCACAACACGTTGACAGATGGAATATATCGTGGAAACCGGTGAACGAGAGATCTTTTCAGGATGAATAAAAAAGCTGCATATTACATAAATGAAGAGAGATTACAAGAATTAAAGACACACTGTGTACTGGAGGATTCACTCTGACCTGTTCAGACATTGAATGTGTTGCTCCATTTCCCTGATGGTCTACTCCCTAATGTTTCCAGTGGCCCCATTGCTTTCAGTACAGACGTGATATATTGATTTGGTTAGTCGGACTTGCGGAGTCGTGAGGGAGAGTGTGTTTTGAACGGTGTATCAATTGGGACGACCTTTATAAAAGAGGCAATCGATCCTTTCTCAGAGGAGAACCGAAGACGATGGGAATGGCTGATTCCTTCTGAATGAAGAGCCTGTGGCAGCTGCCAGGACGTGGATGTTCATCAGCATGATGTACTGCGCATGGGCACATTGCAACACTAATGGAGTGAGAGAGGAAGGGGCAACAACGAGATTGAGAACGGTATAAAGGGACATTGTCAGATCAGCTGAAATGGTTAGGTAAATCACGTTCTCAATCCACCTCACAGAACAAGCCCAGAGATCATAAACACAGAGGCGATAGCTGTTCAGCGTGGAACATTATGCAGACCAAGCTCTGTTCGGTTCAACCAAGCAACCTGACCAGAATAGAAATCTGTGCAGCTCACAACAGTGCATTGATCTCGATATCTGAACAGTATGGCATCGTGTGCTGACCACAGCAGTGCATTGACCAATAAACCTAGGCTACTTATCTGTTCATCACGGTGAGCTATGCAGATTAAAGCAATAAACGCTGACCAGCACAGCGAGCTATGCAGATCCCAGCAGGACAATTCTATCCGGCCATTCAGAGTGAAGCACTTTGATAGAGGTTGAGAAGGACTTTATTGCACTGTCTCTAATTTTCAATGTTGTTGATGTACTCTTCCAAATGACAAAAAAAACATATATTGTAATGCCCCAAAACCCTGCCAATGGGAATATCCGGGCCAGCAATGGTTATGATCATCTACTTCTTTTAATATCTCAGAGTGAGCTTTGCAAGGAATCGGACAAAATTGCACAGAGATTCCACACTAATTCTTTGAAGAAGTAAACAGCTGTGAAATATCCCAATGATGGTTGCATAGTTGGAATGGTCCGACCGGAACTCCTCTGCTTCACCCACTCGTTTATTTTATCATATTTTTCTCTTTTGTGCAGTGCATTTTTTCTTCCAACGTTTTAACTTTTCAAAATCATTTGGAGAAGAATTAGGCAGGGGAGTCCCGGGCCTCAAGCTAGCATTGGGAGGGGAGTCCCAGAGGGGAGTCCAAGACGAAAATCTGCCACAGAGAGGTGAATACCGGAGCAAAGGCTGCCGCGGGAGGCGGGTTGTGGAGTACTGAAGCTTCGCACGGTCTGGAGATTGGGCCCAGCGAGGTCTGGAGACTGGACCATGTCTGGTGTGGAGACTGGCACTGGTGCAGTCTGGAGGTTCGTTGTGATCTAGAAATTGGGCCCGCTGCTATCTGTAGATTCCGTGAAGTCTGGAGATTGGGCCCGGTGCAGTCTGGTGACTGGGCCCGCTGCAGAATGGAAACTGGCGCTATTGCAGTCTGAAGCTTCGGTGCAGTCTGGAGACTCTGACCTTTGAGGTCTCCAGACTCGGACCATGAAGTTTAGAGATTCTGCCAGGTGCATTCTGGTGATTGGGCCCAGTGCGGTCTGGAGACTCGGTGCTGTCACAGTCTGGTGTGAAAGCTTGTACATTGAATCTACTTTTCCCCTTTTTACTCTTCTGCTGGACTTTCATTTAACATTCTTGCAATTTTCTAGCAAGTACTTAAAAATCTGTGCCTAGGTATCTTGCACCTGAAATTGAACTATAAGCGAAGATATTGCAAACTTGTCACTGCACTCATTAGAATGCACGTAACAATGAAGCGAATGCGTTGCAAAAGTGCGAGCCACTGCCTTTGATGCCTTTTCCATAAAAGGCTGCTGTTTGTACAGTGGCGTGGGTCGGCCATCAGAGTCTGGTACTGCATCACTGTCAGCACAAGAGGGAGCGATAGACAGAGAGATTGAGAGAGTCAGGAAAGACATTTCAATTACCGTTTGAATGGATTAAATCTCCAAACAACAGAAACCCAGTACGCAGACACACAGACGCAGAGGTACACATATTACTACACTGAAGCACACACAATGCCACAGATAAACACACAACCATAAGCACAGACAAATGTAGACATTTGGCCACTCATGTCTGCTTTGCCATCCACTACGTCAATGGCTGATCTGATCTAGGCCTCAACTTTAATTCGTCTTGGGAAATAAGGCAACACAAGTGAGTCAGCTGTTCGAATGGAAGTACTGTGGGACCAGTGACCATAATTCTAGTAGTTTGAACATAGCTCTGTAATTACATAGAGCTGTTCTACAAGTTAATGTTATAAATTGGATCAAGCCCCATGTTAATTATATTCGGCAGGAAATTTCAAAATATGATGGGGGAAACTGCTTGCAGGTAAAGGGACGCCTGGAAAGTGGGAATGTATCAAAGTGTGACAATGACATTCCAGATACACCATGTTTCTATTCGTGTGAAAGACAATGCCAACAGGAGTGGGGAAGTTTACATGACATGTGGAAACTGAGGTTCTAGTAAGAAAATAATGAGTTTTGTGCCTTGTATCAGCAGCGGGGATTGAGTGAATCCCCTGAGTATATGGTGAGTAAGGGTAGACTTACAGGGGAAAGCAGGAGAGCAAAAGAAGGCATAACAATGCATTGGCATATAAGATTAAGGAAAATCGAAAGCAATTCTACGAATGTATTAGGCAAAATGGAAACTCGGTTGAGAATAGGGCCCCTTAACATTCAACAACCCATTTACGTCTGAAACCATAGGAGATGAAGTAGGTTTATTATTTTATTGTAACATGGACCTCACATGAGTGCAGAGAAATGGTTACAAGTCAACAGTAATGGCGCAGTTCAAAGTATAAAGATAACCTAGTGAGCATGGACTAGTTGTGCTGAATGGTCTGTTTGCATATTTTTGCGTCAAAGAGTCTATGTTTAATCACTTATTCTTCATTTCACTCTTTTTTTTCAAGTTTAATATCCTCTGTAAATACTTTGAATTATCACGCTCTTCGAACATTCTTGAATAGAGAATTACTTATATTGACGTGATGCTGTCAAGGGCAGCAGCAGAAATAGAATTGTATTTACGACAATCTCTAACCTTTTGACTGGAACGATCCCTCAGTCTAACATTACCTTCAATTCGAGATATGTTTCAGTGAGGAATGTGGGTGAACATGATAGTGTCAGAACCATCTGTAACTAAAACTGATGGCAACTTGGTAAAGGTAACGCACTTGGCTATTTACATTCCAAATATCAGAATTAACATCTGATAGAGAGGGTGAAATTATCCTAACAACAACAGACCGTATTTAAGCTGCTTAGCCCTGCCACATCGAAACATAAATTGTGATACACTATTAGCAAACTCACTGGAGGAGAGGGACACACAAATATCCCCATCCCAGTAAATGAAACAACCCTGTACATCTGTGCAAAATGCATTGATGTGGTATCTGCACCATCCTCAGCCACAAGCGTTGAATAGGTGATCCAGTTCACTCTCGCCATGATGCCCACGGAGTAACTGATGCCATTCTTCAACTAATTTGATTCGACGCACGTGACATGGAGAAACAGCTGAAAACAGTAGATACGACAAAGGTAATGGACGCTGACACCATTTGTGCAGCAGAACTGACGATTTGTGCTGCACAACAAGCCATGTCTCTGAGGAAGCTGTTTCATTCCCGCTCCAACCCTGACAGCTACCTGGCAATGTGGACAAGTACACAACTATGTCCAGTCCACAAAGAGGGGAATGATTAGAAACTGACAAATTACCACCCTCTCAGTCTCAGCAGGATAGGTAAATTAGTGGATCATGTTTTTCACAGAACTGTCAAGCAGCAGAGAAATAATCTGCTTGGTGTAATTTCTGATAGCTTCACATGTGGAGATGGTGCTTTAGCGGAAATCTCACTGGATTACTAATCCGGACAGAATAATGCTCTGGCAGATTGTAGAAGTTAACATCAATTAGTGATGCATCAATATCAAACTCCTGGTGTCTGTAGTAATGACCCAGAAGCCGAAGTCGGTTGTAAACACCAATTTGCTTCCCAAATGTACATTCCTGAAGAAAATCTCCCGTGCTTCCCTGGTCTGGCCTAAAAGTGACTCCAAATAAGATAAACTCTTCAATGCACTTAGGAACGGCCAAGCAAAGCACTCAGTTGCATCAAACTGCTCCAAGATCTTCAAGCATAAACCCAGACAGAACATCCGTCAGCGGTCCCAGTATCAGAAAAGGGAACGGAAACACAATCCTGTTTCCCTGCCGAGACCTCCTTCCTTATATCTGCGAGCGTGTGATGAAATTTACAGAGCTTTCCCACAGCCAGCATAGAAACATGGGGAAAGGAGTAGGTCCTTCAACACATTGAGCCTCCCCCATTCTAGTTGATAGAAGCGTTGAAGATTGGAGCAGGAGAGGATATTAGCCCTTTGAGACTGTTCCGCCATTCATAACGATAATGGCTGAGCTTCCAACTCAATGCCCTAATCCTGCTTTCTCCCCATATATGTTGATCCCATTCACCCCAATTGCTTCATCTTACCGCCCCTTGAACACATTAATGTTTTGCCAATAACTACTTTGTCTGATAACGAATTCCACAGTCTCACGATGCTTTGGATGAAGAACCTCCTCATCTTTGTCCTAAATGGTCCACCCAAATCCTTCGATTGTGATGAATGGTACTGGACAAACCCACTATTGGTAACATTCTCGCGGCATCTGCCCTGTCGAGTCCTGTAGGAAATTTTATAAGTCTCTGTGAGATCTCCCCCTCACTCGCCAGAACTACAGCGAAAACAAATCTAACCAAGTCCGTCTCTCCCCATGCATCTGTCGCACCGTTCTTGGAATCAGCATGGTAAACTTTCATTGTAATACCTGCAGCGCAAGACCATGTTTCTTCTGAAAAGGAAACCAAAGATCTGCACAATATTCTTTGCAAAGCAGCTTTCTATTCATCTGAATACATATCTCCCAATTCTAGGCACGATAATCTTGTACAATAACTTCCTACGTGTTACTTTGTCAAACGCTTTCTGAATGTTCAAATATACCACATCAACTGGATTCACGTTGTGAACTCTAGTAGTTACATCTTCACATACGTCTAACTGATTTGTTCAGTTTGATTCCCCTTGCATAAATCTATGTTGACTCTGTCTGATCCTGTCACTGCTTTCTAAATGATGTACTCTACATCCCTTGACAATAGATTTGAGACTTTTCTGCAATACTTCACTTAGGTTTACTGGCGTATAACTGTCCGTTTTCACTCGACCTCCACTTTGGACATTCGAGTGGCATTAGCTATGCTCCAATCTGCAGGGACTGTGCCAGAGTCTAACACGTACTTGAAGTTGACCATCAATACATCCATTATTTCGACAAGCACTGCCTTATCTATTCTGGAATGTGGGTAAACAGATACTGCAGATGTTTCCGCCTACATTCTCCCCAATTTTCCCAAACCGATTACTCTAGTAATATCAGTTCTTCTCCCTCTGGAAATCTTGCATTCCCAACATTTCTGGTATCTGATTTGGGTCCTTTTTTTGAAGACACAAGCAAAGTATGTGTTGAATTACACATCCACTTCTTTGTCCACCATTGTACATTCCCCAGTTTCTGTCTGCAGTAGATTGACATTTGTCTTCATCAATCTCTTTCTATTCACATACGTATGGAAACTCTTTGTGTCAGTCTTTACGTTCCATGTAATATTATTCTGAACTGCATTTTCACCTTCTTAATCAATTCCTTGGTGTTTCTTTGCTGAGTGCTGAACTGATTCCAATCCTCACACCTATTGTTTCTCTTGGCCAAAATTTCTGCTTCTTCCTTGGATCAGAGTCTATCTCTACTTTCTTTTGTAATGAATGGATTGGCCCTCTTACCCATTTTGCTTCTGGCCAATCCAGAATAAATAGTTGCTGCAGTTCCCCATGTGTTCCTTGACTGATTGCCATTGCGTGCTTGTCATTGCTTTAAGTGACTCACTCCAGTCGATCAACTGCAACTTTCATCTCATATCTTCATAGTTTCATTTGTTAATATTCAGCACTCTAAGCTCTGAGTCAACCGAAGCCCACTTCATCTTGATAACGAGATCTATCATGTTATTGCCACTTATCCGCAAAGAATCTCACGCAGATAGATTGGTAATGACTACCTTCTTATTACACGTCACCCAGTCTCAGATGGCTCCTCCACTTATTAAATAAGAAACCCATCCTGTATACACTCCAGAAATTTCTTCTCCATGGCATTATGGCTAATTTGTTTTGCCCAATCTATATGCAGATTAAAATCATGCATGATCACCGATATTCCCTCATGAATCACATCTCTAACTTATTGTTCAATGTCATTCCTAACATCACCACTGCAGTTTGGAGGTAGAAATATGAAATCCAAATTTGTTTTTTTTTGCCACTTGGTAATTATCATCTCCATCGAAACAGGCTCCACGTTGTCAAAGCTAACATCCCTTCGCAGTATTGTGTTAATTTTCTTTGTAACTAGTAACGACACTACACCAACTTTTCTTTATGCCTGTCCTTGTTAAATGCTGAAAACTTGGGACATTCAGTTCCCTTTCCCTGGCCATCTTCGATGATCCCAGTTATATCATACCCGTTCATCCACATGATAGCAATAATCCAAACGTTTCTTCAGTACAGTTCTGCATCACAATGCACGTATCGATAAATGTGAATAGCGATTGGGAAATATAAAATAGAACTGCAATAGTACCATCAGTACATCAATTTCGCTCCCTCATTCAGAACATAATAATGGCTGGTCCTCTATCTCGACATCACATACCTGTTCTCTCTCTCTCTCTCCATCCCTTTCATACCTGGAAATCTTTATTTATATTCAGAGTACTGACTTCCAACCTGGAAATCTTTATTTATATTCAGAGTACTGACTTCCACAGCCATATCTGGTATATAATTCCCGAGGTTCACCAGTCTCTCACTGCAGAGATATATTTCCAACTCATACTGGAGAACTGGCCCTTTCGTCCTCGATGTTGCATCGACCTGTGAGACTAATCTGAAGCCCATTTAACCCACACTATCTATTTTCATCCATATGTTTCTCCAATGGCCATTTAAATACGCTTAAATTTGGCGAGTTCACTCCTGTTTCATTCCACAACCTTACTACTCTCTGCGTATGAATCTACCTCTGATATTTGTCCTAAATCTATTACCCATCAATTTAAAGCTACGTCCGTCCGTGCTAGCCATCACCATCGCAGGAACAACGCTCTCACTGTTAACCCTATGTAATCCTCTGATCATCTTGTATATCTTCATTAAGTCACCTCTTAATTTCCTTGTCTCGACCGATAACAGCTTCAAATCGTTCAGCCTGTCTTCATAAGACCTCACTTGCATGCCCGGTAATATATTAGTAAAGCTCCTTTGAACACTTTCCAAAACTTACATACACTTCCTATGACGTAGGGACCAGAACTGTACGCAATTACCAAGGGTTGCCACACCAGCGTTTTGTATAGCTGCACCATGACCTCATAGCTCCGAAACGCAATCCTTGTCCCAATAAAACCGGACACACTATATGCCTTCTTAACAAACCCTATCAATGTGTGTTGCAACTTTCAGGGATCTATACTCATGGACACTGAAATCTCTCTGCTCATCAACACTAACAAGAATCTTACCTTGATTTCAGTACTCTATATTCCCGTTACTCCATCCAAAGTGAATCAACTCACACTTTTCCGCATTAAAGTCCAGTTTCGAACTCTCAGCTGTGCTCTACACCTTACCAATGTCCCCCTGTAATCTGCAAGATTGGTTGGCACTATCTACAATTCCACGGACCTTAATACTGTCTACAATTTTACTAACTCATTCTTCTACCTCCTTCATCCGGTTCAGTTATAAAAATTAAAACCAGCAGTGGCCCCAAAAGAGACCCTTGCGGTACACCAGGAGTAACTGAACTCCAGGATGAACATTTACCATCAACCACCACTCTCAGTCTTCATTGAGTGAGCCATTTTTTTATCCAAACCACTAAATCACCCTCAACCCATGCTTGCATATTTTCTGCATAGCCTATCTTAGGGAACATTATCGAACGCTTTAATGAAATCCAGATATACCACATCAAACTCTGTAACCTCATCCACCTGTTTGGTCACCTTCTCAAACAGCTCAATAAGAGTCACGACCTTCCTGCACAAAACAGTGTTGACTATCCCTAATCTAACTGTTCCTCTACAGTTTATTATATTTCCTATCTCTTATAACCCGTTCCAACAAACAAAGTTTGGCTCACCATTCTAAAATTACCAGGGTTCACTCTGCCCCCCCCCCCCCCTCACTTCTTGAATAAGGGGACAGCATTTGCTATCCTCCAGTCTTCTGTCACTATTCCTGTGGACAAAGAAGACATAACGATCAAAGCCAAACTTTCTGCAATATCCTCCCTCGGTTACCAGGTACTTCCATCCGGCCCAGGAGATTTACTGACCTTCACACTTTCTAGAAGTGTTAACAGCTCCTCCTTATGAACCTCAATCCCATCTGACTAACAGCCTATATTGCAGTATTCTCCGCGTCAATGTTATCTTTCTTCCTGTGTGAATACTAACGAAAAATATTTATTTAGCGCCTCTTCTTTTTTTGTCCAACTGCATAACATCCCACTTCTGTCCTTCACTGTTCCTAATATTATTCTAGTCTTCTTATACTCCTGACAAACCTATAGAAATATTTAGGAATTTCCTTCATCCTACCTGCCAAAGACTTCGTATGTTTCCTCCATCTCTTCTTAGCTGTCTCTTTCGATCATCTCAATGCAGAGTGGCCTGCCTTATCTATTACTATGGTTCCTTATTTTAGGTGTTGCAATCAGGGGAATGATCATGTCTCCTTCCAATCTGCCTCACCCTGTCTGACTTTTATATATTTCCTTCAGATTTCCGTTCATTTTCCTCAACCACATGGCACACAGGCCAAGTCGAAACAAAGTCTTCTCTCATAACATTATCCCAGGGATCAGTCTGCTCATCCTTTGCTGCACTCTTTCAATGTCAAGTTAAGGTAACCACAAATGCACACAATATAGCACAATATTTGAGACAAAATTTCACAGAGGCCTTGTACAGCTGAGGTAAGGCACCCTTACCTCTGTACTCAAACCCCGCTGAGATGAAATTCAACGCACTTCTTATCTTCCTAACTGTTTCTGTTTCTGCGATATTGATTTCAATGACTGGTGTACAAAGACATCCAAACCTTTTTCAATTTTAGACCAATGTTACACTTGGTAGGTCTATGTACACTGGTCAAAGTGCCAATGCCGTTCCCTGTATTGACTTATGACTTCAGAAACCACTGCCCTGCATGATCCTCGAAGGTCTGAACAGAATGAACCAACAAGGTGATAGAGAATAAGACCGTTTATGGATCATCATTTTCAAACCAATCCTTTAAAAAAATGACGCTGCCGTTGTATTGTTCCCACCATAGTGCAAAACGTCACACCTATCCACATTGATATTAATCTGCCACGTACTTCTCCATTCAATGCATGTGTCTGCATGACCTTGGAGATTTTGTACACTCTCCCCACCATTCACCATCCATTAGCAGACTTGGAAATATTGCAAACTAATAGTTGATGCACATTCTGAATAGCTGGGACCCAGGAAAAGTGCCATTGAACTTCCACTCAAAAAATCCGTTTCTTCCTATTCACTGCTTGCTGTCAGCTCTTCAGTTGTGAAACCATATCCAGAAATTAGCGCCAATTAGATGAGCTTTTACTTTGTAGACTAGACTTGGGATATTATCAAAAATCGTTCTGTAAATGCAAATACATTACTCCCGTGGTTCTCTATAATTTATCTACCAGTTAGTTTCTCAAATATGATTCCTCTTTCATAAATCGTTTTGGATTTTGTCGATGCTCATCACTTTCAGTCCCAATAAATTTTCCCAAACTGTTTATATTACTAATTTCATTATATTCCCTTACTCAGCAGAACCAGGTTCCCCTGTGTTGCTGGAATATCTTATTTTTGTTTCTTTTGTTTTCTTCTAAGAACATCGAACTGAAATGGCTGCTTTATCATTTTCACCTTTCCAAATTCTCTATTCTCTATTTTCCATTCTCTGGTTTCTGACACTAAGGAAGCTACTCTTACCTGCTGTAACTTTATATGTTGGTATATATTTAGAAATTATTACTGTGCACTCTTATAACTATTGCTAATATACTCTGCAGAAACCCATTAATTCCTGTCTTGAAGTTGTTCAATGTTCTTCAACATCATAGAATCATAGAAGGAGAGACTCTGCGCCATTAGAAATAGAACACGACCAACGTTCGTCCCTTTCTGACACTACCTCGTAGCCATGAGAGCTATAATACTTCAAATGGTCATCAAGCAGTTTTTAAATGTTCTTGACGATTCCCACAACTATCTTCTCAGAAATTGCACTGCAGACACCAAAACCCTCTTTATGAAAATCAATCCTCAAATCCTCTTTAAACTGCAAACATTTCAGTTTAAATGCGTGTCCCTTGTTCTTACCATTCGACTGAAATCATTAGCTGCTTTCTTTTCACCTTAGTAATGCTCTCGTAATCTTGTACAGTTGATTGTTTTGTCCTACCGCCTTCTCTGCTCCAAATAAAACAAAGGTGATTTCCCAGCCTCTCTTCGTCTTTGATATGCTTCATTTGAGGCAACATCATGGTAAATCTCCTATGCAACACCTCGAGTGCATTTGCATTCTTCCGGTAATATGGCACATTGAACTGCATACAGGATTCCAGCTGTAGCCTATCCAATGTCAGGTACAACTCCAGTGTAACCTCCGAGCACTTGTAATTACACCAGTAACCTGTCACATCACCTTCATGGATTGTAGGAGAAAGAATCTTAATGCGTCCTTGCGGGTTGCCATTCACTGAATATGCCCCTTGCTAGTTCCTTCTACCAAAGTGTATCACCTCATAACTTTGAGCTTTGAATTCCATTTGCCATTAATCTGCCAATCTGACCATTCCATCTCCAACTTCCTGTAACATAAGATCTTCCTCCTCACTGCCAAATCTCGGCCAATCTTCATGTCAAACACAAACTTACTTATTACACTTTCCCGACCCAGTCCCCTGTACATCCACATCAAAAATATTTATAAATGTTACACATAATAAGGGACACAGCTCTTATCCCTGTAATACAATATTGAGCACTACTATCCTGTTGTACAAGCAACCTTCTACCACGGCTGTCTGTCTCCTGCCACTAAGTTAATTTTCCTTGTAACATGCCACGTTACCCTCGATACCATAAGCTTTTACTTTGTTTACCAGTTTTTCTTTTCAGTTGGGAATTTGTCATAGCTCTTGCAGAAGCATCATACAAGTGACTCCCACGCAAAAAAAATAATCCAACGGTTTGATATGATTTCCCTCTGATGTACTCATGCTGAATATCCTTGATCAAGTCTTGCCTCTCCAGATGAAAATTGTTTATTCTCGTTTGTTATTCTCCACCAGTTTCCCGAAAACCTCTCAGATATGCACTGGTCTACAGTTTCCTGGTCTAACTCCAGCTCTCTTCTGTAAAGTGGAATCACCTTAGCTGTCCTCCACCTCTTCGCCACCTCTCCTGTGGCCAGATTCTACTTTAACAAAATATGCTTCAGGGTCGTTCCTCCTTTGCCTCCAACAGCAGCATGAGATAAAACTCAACAGGACCTTGGTATTTGTCCAATTCCACCGTAGCCAGAAATATCAATCGCTGCTCACATCTTCGAACAATTTTCTCAAGAGCTTCACAGTCCACCTCTCAAATACTGCACCTGCATCCTTCTTCTCCCCAGTTAAACAAATGAGAAGCTCTCATGTAGGAATATTCTCCAGCTGCACGAAAAAAAATGCCCCCTTGGTTTCTGATCTGCCTCAATTTTTCCATTGCTTATTCTGCTCTGCTTGATGTTCTTGCAGAATATTTCGGGATTCTTATTAAACTGATATGCTTGCACATCTCGATGCCCCTGTGTGAGTCAGTCCACTTTGTGTGACTTTTCTAAATTTCACTACGATCACCTCTTATTCTTTGAAACATTCTAGAACACAGACCGAGCTCAGACAAACTTGCCAGTTCAGGGAGATTCATCTGGACTTCCTCGGTGGTCAGTATATTCTTTATTGGAATGGGACAGCAAACTGTACACAATACTCTAGGCATAGTCTCAAAAAGAATCCATGCATATTGTAAAAGGCGATTTTACTTCGATGTTCAGATTGCCTTTAAATTAGGTCAACGTAACTTCTCCCTTACAATTTACTTATGTTCCTTCCAAAATCCTGTGGTTTAACCTTTTTCAACTAACTCACTGTGTGAGTTCTTAAATTAATATCTTCCTCAATATCTGACTTTCTCACAGCTGGTGAATCTCAATTGCTTATGTCTACAAGAAGCATTTTCAAACAATTCCAAAAAAAGTTTTGAATTGTGACTTTCCGTTCATTAATGCATTATTATTATCTCTATTTTTGTTGCTACATTCTAAATGTTAAATGTTAAATTCTTTTTGGTATGTTCAACAGATTCCTTAGAGTGGGTGACAAGTTAACTGGTTTGTGGTTTGCCATCATCCCTGTTCTTCTCTTCTTAACTAATCAGATAACGTTTATAATCTTCCATTTCTCCAGAAAGGCTTCTTGTCTTTGCAGAATGTACAGGAAAATAACACAATGATCCCCAAGCAAGCAATATGTCGATGTCGAAAATCATGTGTTGACATAGATCTACTTCGGCCGGCTTATCAATGCTCAATCTAGCTGTGTTTTTGAATACAATCCCGTTACTGATAGGGATATTTCAAAAATTAGTTACACAAGCCCCGTGATTACTCAGTATTTCTGCAAGATTTTCTGCATCTATTTCAATGAAGTCAATCACAATATAGCTGCTTAGTTTCCCTGATATTTCCTCTTTCCTCCAAACAAATTATCTCGTATGCACATTCACTGTTTCAGTATTGACCTTGCTTTTATTTTCCCTTAAAGTATCGATAGAATCTTTTTAGGCAATCTTTATGTTTCTTGTTAGATTGCATTCTTGTTCTCTTTTTGATTTTCTTCTCAGTTTCTTGGTCCTCATTTGATGAGTGCTTAATGTCTCTGAACCTCTATCTTACAAAAATATCTGGCAAGTTTCTGAGCCGCTTCATTTGATGTCATGCAATATTTAAATTATTTTGTGAGCCATCTATATGTATATTTACATCCTACAGTTTTTCTGGAAATAACCAGATATTGTCTGTTTTACAATAAACAATTTTTCATGGCATCTTTTCCATTCACTGCAGCCGTGATTTGGACTATTCAGGTTTATAGCTTTAATTTCAAGAAAACATAAAACGCGTTTTGTATTCAGACGTCACCTGAAATTCAATATGCTCTGATTAGTACTCCGAAATCTACTTTTCAACAAGATATTTAATTATTTGCTGTTTTGATCACACAATACCAGTTTCAAAACTGATCTGGTACCGAGCTTGGTACTCAACATACTGTTAAAGCAAAACATCTAATAATTGCATATAAAATTCATTTTCTGAACATTATCATTCACTTGGGTTAAGACAGATTTGATGCAGCTTCGATCTGTCTATTATTACTGCAGTATACACTAATTTCCATTTGTAATGTGCTGTTTTATAAAATGTCCAGCACTTGAACTGTAATTTTCACTTTGATATATAGCTCGCATAAAATCTTTGCTGCACGTTGCTGTTCTAAACTGCATCTTAGCAGATTCTGTGGCTTCATGCGAAATATTTGGCGTGGTCTACTTCAACATTCAGTTCATTTCGCGGCAACTTATCTGTAGCCCTCAGTGTCAATGTGACACTTTCAACAGATATCCCATTCCGCTGGTGGAATAGAGAAGGTGTGTACTACTCGAGACAGCTGGGACTATTCTTACCTGAATGGGAACCCGACAGCAGACAGGAAAACTGTTACCGCTGCTTTGCAGGTTTCCAGGGAGATAACGTCTGGAACAGTTTGTGCAGATTTAGTTTCTTCACTGAAGAAAGAATATTGTTAAAGTGGAAGAAGCTTAGAGACGGTTCCCTCAAATAATTCCTGCAAGAACTGTTTTAATTTATAAGGAAAGGATGAGCAGATTGTACCAATACACATCAGATATTACAAGAAGAAGAGATTATCTTAAATTTACATCGAACTCCGGAAGTTGTAGCAACAGAATCCAATTACACAGCAAATGGAGGATTCCATTGTATTTCTTTAGCCTGTTATACTGGAACAGCAGACGTATATTGAGGCCTTCGATCTGGAACACCAGAATAGGACAACACTGTTCAGCCCCGGGAACAGGAGGAAGCCAATCAGTCCCTCTACGCTTTAAAACTGGACGCAGAGTGGGCCATACAGCAATCGTTTCAGTCCATGACCTCCCCGCAAGTCTGTAACAGGGGAACTGGAAAGGATTGGTAAGTGCAATGAAATTAGACCAGTCAGCCCATTGACCCTGTTGCAGAGGGAATAGGGAAGGGGATTAAACTCTTTGAGAATTTATATGGACAAAGAGGAGGAGATTCAGCCACTTACCTGTTTTATAGGAGCAGGAGAAGACCAATCATTCTCGCAGTCCTATATCAGGGAGGCAAACCAGAAACAGAATGGGTCCACTAGGAGGAAGTGAGGTCTGCAGATGCTGGAGATCAGAGACGAGAGTGCGATGCTGGAAAAGCACAGCAGGTCTGGCAACATCCGAGGAGCAGGACAATTGGTGTTTCAGGCAAGAGACATTCATCAGGAATTGAGTCCATTCAGTCACTCATGCCTCCACACAACAATCAGAGAAGAGTTTCCAAAGATTTCTGCCTCTTAAAGAAGATCACAGGAAAAGGAGCGCTGGGGTTACAGAAAGGTAAGAAGTTAGACAAAATAATCTTCACTGAGCAATATTAAATTAGTTATCAAACAGTTAGGCTTAAGACATTTGCTGTAATCTATTATCAAGGAATAAATAAAAGGAGATTTGCAGGGTCAAACCAAAGTCAATCAGTGTGAGCATGATTCTATGAACGATGAATCATATGTAAACTATCTGTTCAAGTCCTTTAAATATGTGACTTTCAAAGAGGCTAATCAGGATCCTTGAGATTGACAAAAGACAAAAACAAAAGGTGCAGGACTGGGCCATTCTGCCCTTCGAGACAGCACCATCCTTCATTATGATCACGGCTGATCATCCTCAATGAGTATCCTGTTCCTGCCTTACCCCCATAATCCTTGATCTCACGATCCTTAAGAGCTCTACCCAACTCTTTCTTGAAAGTATCCAAACACTTGGCCTCCACAGCCTTCTGGGGCAGAGCATTCCATACACTCACCACTCTGTGGGTAAAGAAGAATCTCCTCAACTCTGTTCTATGTGTCCTGCCCCTTATTTTTAAACTGTGTCCCTCTGGTTTGGGACTCACCCGTCAGCGGAAACATGCTTTCTGCCTCCAGAGTTTCCAATCCTTTAATAATCTTATACATCTCAATCAGATCCCCTCTTAGCCTTCTAAACCCAAGGCTATACAAGCCCTGTCGCTCCAATCTTTCAGCTTAAGATAGTCCCGCCATTCAATCTTATACATCTCAATCAGATCCCCTCTTAGCCTTCTAAACCCAAGGCTTTCCAAGCCCTGTCGCTCCAATCTTTCAGCTTAAGATAGTCCCGCCATTCCGTGAATTGACGTCGTGAACCTACGCTGCACTCCCTCAATAGCCAGAATGTCTTTCCTCAAATTTGGAGACCACAACTGCACATAATATTCCAGGTACGGTCTCAGCAGGGCTCTGCACAGCTGCAGAAGCACCTCTTCGCTTCTTTAATTAATTCCACTTGTTCTGTAGGCCAGCATGCTATTAGCTTTTTTCACTACCTACTGTACCTGCACGCTTGCTTTCATTGGCTGATGTACAAGACCACCTAGATCTCGTTGTACTGCCCCTTTACCTAACTTGACTCCATTTAGGTAGTAATCTGCCTTCCCCTTTTTGCCACCAAAGTGGATAACCACACATTTATCCACATTAAACTGCATCTGCCATGCATCCATCACCTCACCTAGCCAGTCCTGGTCACGCTGTATTCTCCTAACATTCTCCTCACATTTCACCCTGCCACCCAGCTTTGTGTCATTAGCAAATTTGCTATCGTACTTTTAATATATTCATCCACATCATTAATGTACATTGTAAAAAGCTGCGGTCCCAGCACTGATCCCTGCAGCACCCCATTGGTCACCGCCTGCCATTCCAAAAGAGAGCCGTGTATCACTACTCTTTGTTTACTGTCAGCCAACCAATTTTCAATCCGTGTCAGTATTTTGCCCCTAATAACATGTGCCCTAATTTTGCTTACTAGCCTGCTATGTGGGACTTTATCAAAGGCATTCTGAAAGTCCCGGTATACTACATCCACTGGATCTGTTTGTGCACCACCAGATGTACATCCTCAAAAAATTCCAAAAGATTAGTCAAGCATGATTTCCCCTTCATAAATCCATGCTGACTCTGACCTATCCTGTTACTGCTATCCAGATGTGTCGTAATTTCGTCCTTTATAATTGAATCCAGCATTTTTCCCACCACTGAGGTCAGACTAAATGGTCTATAATTCTTTGCTTTCTTTCTCCCTTCTTTCTTAAAAAGTGGGACAACATTAGCCACCCTCCAATCCGCAGGAATTGATCCTGGATCTGTAGAACATTAGAAAATGATCACCAACGCATCCACGATTTCTAGAGTCACCACCTTCAGTACCCTCGGATGCAGACTATCAGTTTTGGGGACTTATCAGCCTTCAGACCGAACAGTCTCTCCAACAACATTTCCAGCCTCATATAAATTCCCTTCAGTTCAGGCCCTTCAGCTACTATTACACCTAGGCGACTGCTCGTGTCTTCCCTAGTGAAGACAGTTCTAAAGTACCAATTCAACTCCTCTGCCATTTCTTTGTTCCCCGTAATAAATTAACCCTTTTCTGTCTTCAAGGGCACAATTTTAGTCTTAACCATTTCTTTTTTTTTCACATCCCTAATAAAAAGCCTTTACTATCCTCCTTTATATTTTTGGCCAGTTTACGTTTGTACGTTATTAGTTCTTTGCGTATTTGGTTTTTTAGTCATCCTCTGTTGTTCTTTGAAAGCTTCCCAGTCCTCCGATTTCCCACTTATCTTTGCTAACGTTACGTAGCTGGACTTACAGAAAGCAAAGAATAATGTGCTGCATCATCGAGTAATTTATTAGCATGGAGAAGTCATTGGTAAATTAACAAAATGCAGAGAAGTTCAAGAAATGCCATTTGCTCGCTAACTTCTGAGATACCGTAGAGCTCAGAGCTCAGTCCACAAATATTACCAATCTGTTTTGTTGCTTTGATGAGGAGATAGAAAACACATGTGTTAAATTTTCAAATTAAATTAAAATATATAGAAAAATAGTTTGCAATGAAGTTTTACAAAATGGACTATAGATGCGAATAACAGACGTGAATGGCAAGCATTTAGCAAATGAATTTTAAAGTAGGTAAGTATGTGGATATCCAGTTTTCTCAGAGGAATAGTAAACCAACGTGTAGTGTAAATGGAGAGAGACTTCAGAGTGCTTATGTGTAGAGGTCTGGGTGTCCTCCTGTGTATCACAGAAAACACACGTGCTGGTATGGCAGGTAACCAGAAAGACATGGGCAATTTCGACATTTATTTCTAAATTAAACGAAGGTAAAGGGAGGTAAGTGTTGCTGCAACTTTGCAAGACATTCGTGTGACTGCAACTGCAGTCCTGTGGACAGTTTAGGTGTCCTGACTGTAGGAGGAATGTAGTTGCATTGGACGAGGTTCAAAAAATGTGCTTAAGAATGAGTCCAGAGATGTGTAGTTTGCTTTATGGAAAGTCGTAGAACAGTGGGCGGCACGGTGGCACAGTGGTTAGCACTGCTGCCTCACAGCGCCAGAGACCCGGGTTCAATACCCGCCTCAGGCGACTGACTGTGTGGAGTTTGCACGTTCTCCCCGTGTCTGCGTGGGTTTCCTCCGGGTGCTCCGGTTTCCTCCCACAGTCCAAAGATGTGCAGGTCAGGTGAATTGGCCATGCTAAATTGCCCGTAGTGTTAGGTAAAGGGGTAAATGTAGGGGTATGGGTGGGTTGCGCTTCGGCAGGGCGGTGTGGACTTGTTGGGCCGAAGGGCCTGTTTCCACATTGTAAGTAATCTAATCTAAACAGTTCAGGCCGATGCACTCTGGAGTTTAGAAGAACGAGAGCAGATCTATTGACGAACGAAAGATGCCAAATGTGATTGACAATGTAGATGTGGAGGAGATATTTTCTCACGTGGGACAATCTGCAACAATCAACAACCAACATAGTTGCAAAGTCAGGCGAGGTAGATTTAAAACAGGGGCAAAGAGATCTTGCTACTATCAAATGGTTTGTGAATCAGTGTGATTCAGTAACCATTTGCACAGAGGACGCTGGGATATTGAGTGGAAGTGAGGCCGAGATTACATCAGCCATGCTTGTTTTAAGTGGTGGTGCAGTCTCGAGGGAATGAATTGCTGACTGATTCCTCTCGTTCTTATTCAGCCATTCCAACGTGTTATGCAGAAATGGCGGAGTACTGGCTATCAAACCGTAAGCAGGCACTCGGGATAAATCAGTCTTGGCAGAACGTAACTGGTGGAATCGCGTAGTGACCAGGGCTGGGTCCTCGGCGACTTATAATCGATCTCAGTGGTTTGCTAAAGTGGGGCAAATGCACTGTAACTGTACCGTTCTGAGGAAAGGTAACCAGATGCGAACGTTAGCTCTGATTTTTCTTCACAGATGCTGACCGAACTGCTGATGTTTTCCAGCAAATTCGGTTCTGCTTGATGGTGTTGTTGGACACTGTACCATACTGACCTCCATTCTTCCTGAAACAAATGACACCTTATAGACTCGTGATATCTCACCTGCTGAAGTCTTATCCAGTGAATCTATCGTAGTTTCAGAGCTTCCCCTCTCTGAGGCTCTGATCCATTTATTTTTCATGTTGCAAACAACAGATGCTGTAACTACAGTTCCTCTGCTCCGTCCAGAGTTGGGTCTCCAAATCCTCAGGTCTCCCTGAATATCCGAGGCAGATCACAGCACAATCTCCAGCAAACCATCCTCAGCACCTCCAAGAGCGTTTCAACAACAAGAGTCAATCAGTAGCCCCTCAACCACATGTTAAATGGTTCGTCCTTCACAGTAATACTCGAGAGGCTTCGTATTAGTACTGAACACACGATCAGCTGAGAGTGACAAAAACAGGCATCCAGTGAACAGACACAGACTAAGTTTCAAACACGTGTTCTCAAAGCTGCGATAACGTCCCTTTCCAACTAGGAGCACCACATGAGACATACCAAGAAGTGAACAACAGCTCAATGCATACCATTTCATTGTTTCTGAGCTTCATGATACTCGTGCACTATACACGAGGGAGACAAAAAACAAAGCCAGGGAAAGATACAGACGGAGAGAGAGATTCATATTAAAGTTTGAAGCATATTTTGGAATCATGGTGAAGAAGACAAAGGAGTGGAGTTAACTGGGAAGTGTCATTTTAGAGGGTCTAATCACATGATTGAGAACATTGAATAAAGGCGTTGCTAGATTGGCTGAAATAGTTCGTGATATCAAATTTTGAAGCCGTCCAACAGACTCATTCCAGACACATAAACTGGGACAAAATGACAGTCCACCATCGGTAACTATGCAGACTATGTTGGTGTATTAGTCATAGAGATATAGTGCTTAATAAACTGGACAAGCTAGGGAACATGGGGAGAATTGCAAACCTTTGCTTATTCATTGGTGTTATACTTGCAATAGATAGCAGCCTGGAACGAAGAAATTTGCAACCCATGTTGTGACAGTAAATGGGGCTCCCAAATATATTTTCTCTGTATCTCTCAATTGCGTCATTAAATGGCAAAGGCGTGTGTGTGTGTGTGTGTGTCTGTTCGTCTGTGTGTGTTTGTGAGAGAGAGAGTGAGTCGAAGTGAACAGAGGGGGAGAAACAAATTTGGGGGCATATAGAGAGACTGAGTGAGATTTCATGAACAGATGTGATGAGAATATTAAAATGAAGGTGTTTTCAAACCCAATAACACTATTGATCAGTGTGCACAGGATTGACAGATGTTTGGAATTTTGGTGAGAGTTCGGATATGAACCATGGAATATTGATAGAGATTTGTTTTCGCAGGTTTGAATCTTGAATTATCAGCAGCAGATTACTTGCATCATTGAAATTGTATCAATCACTCGAGTATCAAATCGCAGATAAAATGAGCCTGTGAAGTATATTCTGTAGGATTCAGTAGTTTAAACAGAGAATGCTCTGGGTATGGAGTCAGGAGTCAGCTCGTGGCCAAAGGATTCACCACAGTAAAGATTAAGATATGAGTTTGAAGCATATTGGACAGAGTCAGAAGAAGTAAATGCAATTTGCTACTAGAACAGAAAACAGTGACTTCCATGTTCCCAATATTTACATATCAAGGGCAATGATACGATGAATCATGGTTCACAGTGGAAATTGAAAAAAATCAACACAGAGACTCGCCAGAGACACCAACATCAACAAACAGAGAAAGTGCATGCATAAGCTCAATGATGATGTTAGTAGAGATTTGTAGGGTAAATATGTGAATTCGGAGCCTCATTTAGAACAATAATAGCGGCAAGACATGTAAATCTATGAGAAGAACCATATTACAGTTAAATATCGTTAACAATATAAGAACTAGACAGTGAGATTTACCAGGGACACCAACGACAGACAGAATATTATGAGAAAATATTTGATAATCGAAACTGCATAATAGATGCAAAATGATTTTGGCAATTGATCATAACGTGAAGCAAGAAGACCAACGTACCCAAAAAACTTCAGTCCATTGTTTCAACATTCCAGTCTAATTTTCTGAGAATATGATCTCTCCTCCTCCTCTCTCTGTGAACCTGCCAATTCCTGTCAGTTCTATTGGTGATGGTCCCTGTCATATAGTGGGATAACTCATTGAACGGAGCCTGTATATCATTAAATATGGAGACATTCTACTGGGATAATTAGAATCCATGGAGACTGAGACTAATCACAGTCACCGAGCAACAGGTTCAGTTAATCCATTCCTCACAGCACTTTTCATATTACAGTAAAAGGGAATACTTATTTATCTGGATATAATGCCTGTTGGTTGCTGAGGCATGGACTATAAATCTTAATTTTTCTAAAAAAAATCTGACTTGCCAGAATATGGGAGCAGTGTCAGAACACTGCATGGTTATATATGTTTGACCTGTTTGTAAAAGGGCCCAGGGATAAATTAACAGATCAGCCGCAAAAGGTATCTGCAGGGACATTTCGATAGACCATGAACCAGGGAAACAATTTTCATTGTCAAGATTACTGTGGGGCTGGAAAAGCAAAGCATTTCAGGTAGCATCCAAGGAGTAGCCAAATCGACGTTTCGGGCAGGAGCCCTTCATCAGGAATTCTGATTCCTGCTGAAGGGCTTCTGCCAAAACGCCGATTTTCCTATTCCTGTATGCTGCATGAGCTTCTGTGCTTTTCCAGCATCACTTTAATCTTGACTCTAATCTCCAGCATCTGCAGTCCTCACTTTTGCATATGAATATTCATTGCTGACTACTTTCGCTAATGCTGCTTCTTGCTTTAATAACGCTCAAACATCATTCAGTACATTGAGACTACTGCTCAGAAATGGGAGAAGCAATTATATCCCCATGTTTCTGTTGAAGAGGGACAGGAGAAGGCCATTCAGCACACATTCGCCTATTGCCACTTGAAGAGTTGGGGAGACGGAATGCTAGCACATTTTGCAAAGGGAATCATACAAAACATAGAGAAGTGTTTTGGGGGTTGTATTAGGTGTTCCTAAGAGGGCACCTTGAGCACATTGTGTTGTTTGTGTTTCTTTAACGGAAAATGGAGGATCCTTCATCGGATACATTTGATGGCTGATCATCCTCCATGTGCTTACGTGACATTTACCCCATCGGGCCTGTTGCAGATGGACAGGAAGAGGCCACTTATTGTATTTGACTCTTTTACAGAGGGACACAAGGAATCTATTCAGCCCCTCCGTTCTGCTGCAGAGGGATAGGAGGAGGCTATTCAGTCTCTCGATTCTGTTACAAAGGGACAGTAGGTGGCCATTCATCGCCTCGGTCTGTTATCGAGGAACAGGAGGAGGTCATTCAGTCTTTTTCACAGGAGCAGGTGGAGAATGTCAATTTTCAAAAACCTGTGATTCAGGAACAGCAGGCAGTAATTCTACTGCTCAAGACTGGGACACAGGGAAATCTGGAGGCAAGTGAGCCCCCAGGATCCTGTTCCCTAAGAGCAGCAGGAGTTGACACCTGTATGGGGCACTGAGAATGAAGAGGAATCGGCTTGTGACAAACAGAAATACTTAAATTATTTGAATGACTGGGCCATTCAATCTTGCTCCACCATTGAAAAAGTCCTTAGCGGATCTGATTGTGAATTGCATTTTAGAGACAGACTTCCCTCCCTGCAGTCTCAGCTCCTCTTGTTGGTGATGTTGCAGACGCAGATGCCGTGACTACAGTCACCAAGATTGATCCAGAGTTGTTCACCAAATCCTCCGGTCTTCCTGAATACCCACTGCAGCTCAAAATATAAATTACAGGAAGCCATCTGTTTTGTATCAATAACAGGCATGGGGATTCCTCATATCATTGTTCGGTTGATCAGCCGAGAGTGACTAATATAGGTGTTCAGTGGGCAGACACAGAACAGGTTACAAAGACATATCTCAAAGTTGTGGAAACAACTGCACAACATAAAGCACTATGCAGGGAACAGGGAAGTCATTCATCTTAAAACTGGACAACTATTTAATAGAGAACTAGAGGCAGAAATATGAGGATAGACAGGAGTTGGGGACTAGCTGAAACATTCAGAATTTGAAGGGTGCAATCACAAACATGAAATCATAAACTAAAGGCATTTCCAGATTAGCTGAAATGGTTAATTACATAACATTCTCAATCCAATTCAATAACCAGCCCACATGCCATAAACACAGGTGGCATATCTTCTCATCATGGATGAAAAAGCGAGTACACTCTACTGCTAAATACAACCCGACAATATTTTCAAAGAAGTACAATGCACAAACCAGATCCCGGCATTGATCTGTAAAGCTGGCTCAATTACCCTCCCAGCATATAGAGTAATGCAGAGCACCCTAGCACACTGCTCGGTAGCACATTGTTAGATCCCTGCCCACCCTGGGGAAATTTGTAGTGATGCAGGAAGTGAAAGGAAATGCAGCTACCATCCGTTTACAGTACCATATCTCCATTGTGCTATGCCAAGGGATACTCTGGATGTGTAAATCTCTGTCAGAGCGAGATGCTGAGGGAATCAATGTGAACACGAACAAATGACAGAGAGGGGGAGATTTAGTGACAATGTAATGGCAGGATGTGTTCTTCGGTTTCAGAATGCTGAATTGAGGACATTTCCGTAGCATCTTGAAGTATAGGTCTGTTTCCCCGGAATGAAGAATGAATAGCATATTGGTATGACTTCAGATAAAGTCAGAATTATACAGCATGGAAATAGACCTGTCGGTCCAACTCGTCCATCTGACCCCAGAAATGCTACATTAATCTACTCTCATTTGGAAGCATTTGACTGTAATTGCTCGCAAACCTCCCTCTTCATGGTCCCACCCAGTTGCCTTTTTAATGTTATAATTGTACCAGCCTCCCAACTTCCGATGGCAGCTCATTCCATACACACAACCGCTCTGCATGAAAATATTGTCCGGAGGTCTATGTTATGTCACTCCCCTCTCACCGAATTGTATTCCATTTGGTTTCAATCACCGACATCAGAGTAAATACCTCCAATATTCACCCTATTCATGCCTTTCAAGATGTTATAAAACTCTAAGGTGAAGACTCATCCCCGATGCTATAGAGAAAACAGGCCCAGCCTATTCAGACTCTCAACGTCACTCCAACCCTCCAAAATTGGCAACATCTTTGTGAATATTTTCTGAAAATTTTATTCAAGTTTCACAGCATCCTTCCTACAATGGAGAGAATGGAACTGCCCACAATTTTCCAAAAGTGGCCTAAGCAATGGATTGTACAGCCACAACATAGGTAAAAACAGAACACCCCTGGTGCTCACCTTCCACCCTACAAACCTCCGCATAAACCAAATCATCTGCCGACATTTCCGCCACCTCCAAAAAGACCCCACCACCAGGGATATATTTCCCTCCCCACCCCTTTCCGCCTTCCGCAAAGACCGTTCTCTCCGTGACTACCTGGTGAGGTCCACGCCCTCCTATGACCCACCCTCCCATCCTGGCACTTCCCCTGCCACCGCAGGAACAGTAAAACATGTGCCCACACCTCCTCCCTCACCTCTATCCAAGGCTCTAAAGGAGCCTTCCACATCCAAAGTTTTACCTGCACATCCACTAATATCATTTATTGTATGCGTTGCTCCTGATGCGGTCTCCTCTCCATTGGGGAGAATGGGCGTCTCCTATCAGAGTGCTTTAGGGAACATCTCCGAGATACCTGCACCAATCAACCAAAACGCCCCGTGACCCAACATTTCAACTCCCCCTCCCACTCTGCCGAGAACATGGAGGTCCTGGACCTCCTTCACCACCGCTCCCTCACCACCAGACTCCTGGAGGAAGAACGCCTCATCTTCCGCCTCGGAACACTTCAACCCCAGGGCATCAATGTGGACTTCAACAGCTTCCTCATTTCCCCTTCCCCCACCTCATCCTAGTTTCAAACTTCCAGCTCCGCACTGTCCCATTGTCTTGTCAGGACTTGTCCGACCTGCCTAGCTCCTTTTCCACCTATCCACTCCACCCTCTCCTCCCTGACCTATCACCTTCATCTCCTCCCCAACTCACCCATTGTACTCTATGCTACTCTCTCCCCACCCTGACTCTCCCCTAGCTTATCTCTCCACGCTTCAGGCTCTCTGCCTTTATTCCTGATGAAGAGCTTTTGCCCGAAACGTCGATTTTGCTGCTGCTCCTCGGATGCTGCCTGAACTGCTGTGCTCTTCCAGCACCATTGATCCAGCCACAACATAGCCTCTCAACTCTTATACTCTGTGCACTGACCAAAAAAGTTAGGCTTACGAAAAGCCTTCTTCATTCTCTTGTCTACTTGTGTATCCAATTTCAAGGAATCAAGAACCTGTCCTCCAAGGTCTCCATGTTCAGCCCATCCCCAAGAATTAGCCAATATAGTTTAAGTATTTTGTGATTTGTCTTTAAGATGTCCAGCACGACCTCCTCTGCAATATGGAAACTCTAAAATATATATTTTTTTCACAATTTCCTTGGCTTCTATATCCTTCTGCACAATAAACACTGACGCAAATACTCGATCGGTATCTCACTGATCTCCAGTGGTTTCTCACATAGGCGGCCTTTCTGATCTTTAAGAGTCCCTATACTGTCCCCAGTGACGACTTTGTTCTTAATACATTTGCAGAAAGCCTTTGGATTCTCCTTAAATTGATTTTACAAAGCTAATGCATCTCCCTTTTATGCCCACCTGCTTTCCCTCTTGAGTATGCACCTTCTGCCTTTATGCTCTGCGAGATATTCACTCAGTTCATGCAGTCTATACCGTACAAGTGCTTGCTTTTTTGTTTTTGACCAGAATCTCAATTTCACTTTTTACCAGCGAATATCTGTTCCCACACAAATGTTGAGAGCTTTTATCCAATACTATCGGGATTGGCCTTACTAAAATTTAGAAATTTAAGTTGAAGTTCCAGTCAACCATCTCCATCACTGGCACCTTAGTCACTTTTCCTGCCTTATTTCCCAAAAAGTCAAGGTTTGCTTCTTCTCTGTGATGGAGATTATTAGATGAGTATTTGGTCTGCATCTGTGTAACTGGGAGTGGTGTCCGCAGTGTCTTCAACTCATTTCTCTGAATGTAACAATAATGTGTCTCAGTGTGACAGGGGGATAGTCTGCATGAGGCTGAACTACTTTCCTGGTGCTTTCTTATCGGACAGACCTCATTACCTGCTTACCCCACTCATGGTGTCCCTCTCATTCACTGCAGCCCGATTCTCAAACGGCCATGACTGGGGGTGTTCGCCATCTCCCGGATAAACCTGGCTATTAGGTGGTCCTTCTCACTGGTGATATTTTTGAAAGGCCAATGCCCAAACAGTTGAGTTTTCTCAGTTTGGAGCTGCGATATACACTTTACCCGAGAAAGGTAGATAAACGGAGATTACACCATGTCCTGTCGACAGGGGCATGGACCCTCTTGTTGATAGGCTTGTGCAGAGGGGGACCATTCTCATCCGAGAGGAGGCAACACACCTAACCCACTGTGCATTGTGTGAGCTCACTATCCAGCTTAGTACAGTACGTGTCTGAAAATATGTCCAGCAATGCAGAACAAGCATCAATAACGGTCTCCATTCTGCCTGTATATAGGTTACCATATGTTCTCTGCTCAGGCTTGCTCACGTATATCTGCTGGCAGCTAACCTGAACAAGACTCATACTTCACCAGCCTCACTGCTGCATGCATCACGTGCCCTGACTTTTACTCCATCTCGCCACCACAATAACTACGACACTAATAACACTGCATCGATTCAGTAGTGTGGACTAATTCGATCCAGATGTTTCACCATTTCCAACTCATCCCTCATCTACACCAGGACCAACAGCTGGGCCACGCACTCCCACTCCAGGAGAAACAGCGTGTAATAGGATAGAAAGGGCCCAGCCGTGTGGTGGAGTGCCCGATATCCATCCACTCACCACCTCCACCACCATGTGAGGAGGACCACTGCACGAGCTGGAGAGGATGGGGACGACTCGTGTGGAGATTCAGAAATATTCATGTCCCACCAACAGAGTAAGGAGCACTGTTCAATGAAGGACATTTCTAGAATTTAAACCCACTGTCAGTTCCGTTTCCCCGGCACAAATTAGAAGACATGACCCTAATGAGGGGTGTACAGGGAGGTGGTCACTCCTCAGACACAGGAAAAGGCCAGCTGAGTTACAGACAACGGGAGGAAAGGGAACTCACCAGACAGTGAATGGATCCCCTGTGGCCGTTTCCCGCAGCAATAAGCATAGTATTTTGGATACAGCTGGTGGGGTCAGCCTACGGGGGAAAGCCTGAGTTGTCAGGTCTCTGGCACTAAGCGGAGCAGTGTGGCTCGGATGGGAAGTGGTGAGAACAGAAAAGCCTTCGTGGTAGGTGATGCAGTAGTAAGACAGATTGGTAGGAGATTTTGTGGTCAGGAATGAGACTCGTGGAAGGTATGTTGTCTCCTTGGTACTGTCTCCGATTGGGTTTACAAGAAGGGAGAGGGTGAGCAGCCAGAAATCGTGGTGCATATTGGCTCTAAAGATATATCCGTGAAAGGCACTGTGGATCTGAAAAGTGACTACAGAGAGTTAAGCCGGAAGCTGAAAGATCAGCATTAGATCACTAATATTATCAGGTTTGCTACCAGTGCAGCAAGATAATGAGTTGAGGAACAGTCAGAGAGAACAGTTTAACACATGGCTGCGAGTCTGATGCACAAGAGGTTGGTTCAGATACTTAGACCATTAGGATGCTTTCAAGTGACGGTGGTACCTGTACATGAATTACACATTGCATCTGAACTGTAGGAGCAGCAATAGCCTGGTTAGGAAAATTGGTGATCTTGTTCGGCAGGATTAAAATAGATTGCTGGGCTGATGTTGGAAGCAAGCGCTACATATCTGAGAGGTAGGTAGTTGTAGATAGGGCAGTGACACGATCTAGTGAATCTATCGGTAGGTTTTTCACATGATGAAACAAATGCGTCGGTTAAAGTGCGTCAGCTTTGTCTCAACGAGTGTCAGGAATAAGCTTGACAAACTTAAATTATGAATCGGTACTTGGGACTATGATGTTGTGGCCATAACAGAGACGTGAGTTTCACAGGGGCTGGCATGTTTGTTAGATGTTCCACGGTTTACAACATTTAAAAAGATCAGGAGGGGGGAAAAGAGCATGGGCTGTCCCATTGCTAATCAGAGAGTGCATCACCGAGACAGAAATTAATATTGTCGAGATTGTGTCAGTATGGGTGGAAGTTAGGAACAGCAAGGGAGTAGCCACCTCAATGCCGGTTTTCTACAGACCACGTCATAGCGGTAAGAGAGATCAGAAAACTCACAGGCCGGCAGAGTGTGGAAAAATGCAGATGTAGCAAACTGTTGTTTTGATGGACTTCACATTAACCAGAATTGATTGGTGCATCCTCAGTGCAGATTGTTTGGATGGATCGCTTTTTGTCTGGTATGTTCAGGAGGGTGTCCTTACTCAGTATGTCGATATGTCGACGAGGAAAGAGGTCATTTTGGATTCAGTATGCGGCAATGAGCCAGGACAAGTGTCAGATCTCGTGGTTTGAGGACACCATGCTGACAATGACCACAGCCGCCTCACATTTGCCACAGCCATGAAGAGGGAAAGGAGCAGTTACCCAGTGAAAATATTTGATTGGGGAAATAGATATCATGATGCTCTCAGGCAGGAGAAGTGAAGTACAGAATGGAAGCAACTGTTTCTCAGAAAGGGCACAACATACATGTGGAAACTGTTTAAGGAACAGTTGTTTCGAGTGATGCATAAATTTCTTCCAGTGACACAGGTAAGATTAAGGAAGAAGACCATATCTGACGTAAGGTGGAGGAAGTAAGGATCGAGCAGCTTTAGACGATTACAGGTTTACTAGAAAGGAGCTCAAAAATGGACTGAAGACAACCAGGAGCGGGGACGAAAAAGGCTTGACGGGAAGGATAAGGGAGAACCCAAAGGAATTATTGTCTTCCGTGAAGAATAAGAAAATTATCATGGAGAAGGTGCAGCTGGTCAGGGATAGCATAGGTAAGTTGTGTGTTGAGTCTGAGAACATAGGGGAAGACCTAAATGAGTCTTTTTCACAAAGGAAAGGACCTTGTTGTGAATGAGAACTTTGAGGAGCCGGGAAACAGGCTTGAATAGATCGAGATTGATGAAGTCGATGTGCTGGAAATTTTGGCAAACATTCAGATTGATAGATCCCGAGGTGCTGATCACATTTAACCTTGGTTGCTCTGGGAAGCGAGAAAGGATGTTCGGAAGTTTCTGGCGAAGATCTTTGCTTATTCACTCTCCACGGCAGTCCGCCCGGAGAATTGGAGTTAGGTGAATGTTTTCCTCGTCTCAAGAGGTGTAACAGCGAAATTAATGGCTATTACAGACCAGTCAGTCTTATGTCTGTGGTCAGGAAGCATTTTGAAAGAATTTTGAGGGATTGGATTGATGGCAATTTGGGAAAGCATGGCGTGATTGGAAGCAGGCTTTTCAAGGGGCAACTCATGCTTCACAAATCATATTGACTTATTTGAGGAGGTGATAAAACACGTTGATGAAGGTCTGACAGCGGATATTTTGTATATGGACTACATTAAGGCATTTAATAAGGTGTCCCATGGTAGGCTCATTCGCAATGTCAAGAGGTATGGCATACAGGGAGCTCTGGATCTCTGAATTCAGAATTGCGGTTGGCAGACAGAAGACAGACAGTGGTTTTAGATGGAAAGTATTCTGCCTGGACTTGAGTGGTGAGTGCTGATGCGCATAGCTTTATACCTGGCCTGCGCTCTTTGTAGTTTTTATAAATGACTTGGATGAGGAGGTTGAGGGGTGGATTCGTAATCTTGCCGATGACACAAAGGTTGGAGGTGACATTGACAGTATTAATGGCTGTTGCAGGCTGCGGCGCGACATTAACAGTTTACAGAGCTGGGCGGAGAAAGGGAAGATGATGTTAAACCTGGTTGAATGCAAAGTGATGCACTTTGGAAGTTCGAACTTGAAAGCTCTATGTAGGATTTAAAACAGGATACTTGGCTGCGTGGAGGAAGAGAGGAACCTTGATTTTCAAGTTCGTAGATCTCTTAAAGTTGCAACACAAATGCATAGGGTGGTTAAAAAGTCGGACAGTGAGTTCGCTTTCATTTTCAGAGGGCTCGCGTTCAAGAGCCATGAGGTGTTCTGCAGCTCGACAAAACGCTGGTGAGATCACTCTTCGAATATCGTGTCTCGTTCTTGTTGTCCGAGTATAGAGAAGGTGCACAAGCTTTATAAAGGTTTCAAACAAACTGTAACAGGATCCTGTCTGGACTAGATGGCTTGTCGTACAAGTTGCGGATGACTAAGCTCGGACATTTCTGTCTGGAGGGAAGGGGGAAGGGAAGTGTCCTGATCGAGGTGTACAAGGTAATGAGAGGCATGAAAAAATCGATAGCCAGATGCTTTTCCCTAGGGCAGGAATGACTGCCAAGAAGCGTCAAAGTTTTAAGGTGTTTTGAGGAAAGTATAGAGGAGACGTCAGGGGTAGGTTTTCTAGGCAGACGTTTTGTTAATACATAGAATGCATTGTCAACGGTATAGTGGAAGCAGAGTCATTTGGGACATGAAAGCAACTGGTGGGCATACGCATGGACAGCAGTGAATTGAGGGTTGCGTCGGTTGTTTTTTTATTGATTAGGCGTAATCCTCCGCACAACATCGTGGGCCAAAGAAATTGTTCTGTGATGTACTTTTGTGTGCTGTATGTTCTACACACTCAACGAACCCTGACCGAGATGGTTCGAATATTCGACGTGTAGATTAAAATCCCCCATGATAATTGCAGTGTCATTTAAAGGTATTATTCATTTCTTTGTTTATTTCGTTACCAAAGAGATGTTTGTATGTTGAAGGTGCTCCTGCAATGCTGTTGGGCTGGAGCAGGCTTGCCACCAGAACTGAATTGAGTACCAACGATCAGCTTTATTGAGGCAAAGTGGAGACGTTTATCTGTAGTCAAGCAAACTACAGTGAAAAACTCCAGGTGAAGGGTATATGCCTGAAACGACAACTCTCCTGCTCCTCGGATGCCGCCTGATAGGTTGTGCTTTTCCAACGCTACACATTTTGAAACTTCGTTCCACAGATGCAATCAGGCCTGCTGAGTTTTTGTACCAACTGCTGCTACCGATTCAGATTTCCAGCATCAACAGTTCATTGTCTTCTGTTAACCTGAATCATGTTTGGGATATATTTTTTTAAAAAGGATCAATTGCCAGCTCCAATCTTACTTTTCTGCCGCAATGCTGCCACCAAGATAAACTGTGATTCAGCGGAGAACGTGCTGAATCACAGCTGTTAGATAACCAGGGAAGGGAACAGACGCTACTGTATCCTTTCATAATGACACTGTTCTTGCCTTTTCATTTCTGATTATTTTCCCTGCACGTCAGTTTCTCTGAGTCTTTGAGATTTCACAGCATGGAGAAAGACGATTTGGTTCTTCGTGCAATGTGGATCATCGAAGATCCATCTATTCCAGTCCAAGTTTCCAGTTTTGGTCCATAACCTGGTCTGTTCTGGTGTTTCCAGAGCAAATTAGAATAATCTTCTCCCTGTGATTCTGAATGGGACTGAGGTTTGACATGGTCACACTGTGTTATAATCCCTGGGCGAACACATCATAAGTTTTACCGACGTAGGTAGACGCATAGACACAGCTCCCGAGAGAGGCAGAGCTGGCAGGATTAGAGCAGCTCGTTGTGTTCCGTTCTGTTCTCCAACCCCACACAGAGTTCTCTCTGGCAAAAAAGCAGCTGAAGGCGCCAAACACAAGCCAAATTGCCCACAATGTAAATTGTCGCAGTGTCCTGGGATATGAAATGGACAGTGAGCTGAAATTGCCCTACAGGTTGGTCATATGCAACCAAGTGATGACTCACCCCCAACGCATTCCTGTCGCGTCTCTGTCTGCTTCTGATCCTGTCTCACATCCAGCTCCCGCTGACCGTTCACCTCCGAGGTCAATGAGGTGTTTGATACAAACACTGGCAGATCGTGAACCCAATCTTTACCTGGAAAGCAGGGACGGCAATGACAGACACAAGGTATTGAGAAGGGTTGAAGTTGCATATGTCTGGATAAGGAGACACAAGGATCGCTTATTCCTAATTCTCTCAAAGTCTGATTCCAGAACTGTGCACTGCGCCAGTTATCCCGTATCCCAATGTCCTAATTGATACAGTATCTGACAGGCAGATCGGGAGCAATCAGTTGTACCATTTCCTTGCGATGCTACATTGAGAAAATACTGGCTTATTGTTTCACAAAGTGAGCTCACCAGAGGTGGCCATAAAGATCTCCACCACAGAAAATGCCATTCAGAACATCAAGTCGGTACCAGTCGAAGACAATCCCCTGAATGTTCTCTTATCAGTTTCAGCACTTAACTCATAGAATCAGGAGACGTTAGCAATGTAAGTGTCTATCTCAAAGCATCTTAATCGGTTTTGGGGTTTCTCCTTGATCCACCCCGACACGCAGTGGATTTCAGATTTTCAATATCTCTAATATGGTTGTGATGATTTCCCGCTCCTGTGATTTGATTCTTGAAGATGAAGACAGTGAGAAAACATCCTTCCTATTTGACGACAGTTCTCAAACACAATCGGCTAACAGCCTCCCTCTCTAGATTTCTCGTCCTTTTGAGCTGAGGGGGAGTGAATCAAAACACTTTACAACTTTCGAAAGGGTGAAATGTCGAGACATTCTGGTCCGGTTTTATCATCCCAATAAAAGGAATGAACATTAAGTCGAAAACGAAAACAGAAGCCGAAGCAGAAATTCATAGATCTGGCAGCGTCTGTGGAGAGAGATTCATGTACAATATATGAGCGTTTCTTCAGAACTCTGTTTTCTCTCAGAGCTACTGTCAAACTGCCTGGGTTTCTCCACAAGTTTCTTGTTTTTGTTTGATTCACAGTATCCGGATCCCTTTACACTGACCATGGAAACAACACAGATACCCCTTTGTGGTTTCTCACTGGATAAGATTTTCGTTTTGTGAACATTTTTCTGACTCCAAGAAAAACCTGGAATTGTGCCGCAGAGAATATTGATAAATTGAAAACAAAACTCGCTTCCACCCTGGATGGTTTGTAATCACCAACTTCTCGGCTAAAAGCCGAACACGCTGACCAATGGCGTCATACAGAATGGTAAGCCTGTGATTTGCACGATGTCATAAAGTAGGTTGTTAGTGAGTTCATCATCCAGCCCTGCCTCTTCGGAATGACAACTATATTCTCTAAGTTTCCAAAAGGAATCCTAGGACATTCATTGTGGAGACATGGGAACAATCTGATACCATCCTGTGCAGACACATTCATGTCACCAAAACCACCGTTCCAACAATCAGGAATGTCTTCCTTCGAGGTTTTCAGTGTTATGTCTGTTCCTGAGTTTTCTAATTGTCCCAGAGCCCACATGAAGTTTCAATTCCTCACGTGAAGGAACAAGATTCCCATTAATGTCGCATATCAGTTCATGCTCTTACCCTCATACACATTATTTGTCCAGTACATTTTATCTCACATTGTGTTTACTGTTACTGTAAACTACACGAACTGGTAGCTTTTTTCCCTTACTATTCTTCACCCCTACATAAACAGATTCTGCATAATTATCTGCTTACCCTTTGGATTCTCAAAGCATTGTATAAAGGTAATCACAATCTCTGCATATCATACGTCTCCATATTTCTTTTTTCAATATTAAATGATCATTTTCTATGTTATTTTTGCATTCGTTAAGAGAATTAAAAGCGGGTGACAGACACTGCTGTGACTCGGATTCAAGCTGATGTTGCTCTGACCGTAACGCCACACAATGAGCTGACAGGAAACATAAAACAAGTAAAGTTGTGCGCAGGCCAGAAACACAACAGAAATTCTTAGAAAATTGCAGGCTGAGATTAGGGACACCAGAATTGGAAGAATCTATGGAATTCAGGGCCACGGGTGGTGTGAATGCCCAACATTCATACCGTACAAGATTGAGACTGATAGATCTCTACAAATTAAAAAAAAAATCAAGTGCACAGTGGGTGACGCAGAATAATGGTATTGAAGTCTGAACCATCCATGATACCAGTGAACAGCGAGACTGGCTCGATGGGCTGAGTGACCGCATCATATTTGATCCATTTTAAAATGAAAACCTATTTTCCTTACATTCATTTGGCAAAAGTGATCCATATTGATATGGAAATCATATTATTTTTCTGGGCTACGACCTTGGATATATTTCTCAGTCAAGAATCGAGTTTGACATCACTAGTTCCCTCCCACAAACGTTAGCTACGTAAGGCAGGAAAATAGAGTTTAAGATCACCAGATCAGCTACTATCTCATTGAACGATAGAGCATACTTCTGCTGGCACCCCATTCCTATGGTTACTAACTCATTCAATATAGAAGTGTATTTCATCAATAGCTTCTAACCTGTGAAGAGATTTGATCAAATGATAGAAAAGTTTAATTTATCTTTTCGAATAGATGAGCAACTAAGGTAATCAGTTAATTATAAGTCAACATAATGGGAGCTAAGGGGAGCCAGTGACACTCTGTCTCTACAGATATCCCATTTGACAGGTTTGTGCAGACACAGTGATTGCTCAAGATAATTGGTGTACATTGTGTCTTTGACAATTCACTGATCATGCAGGTTAACGAATCACGGTCTGAGGTAACAAGAAAGGTGACAGCAGCAAGAATGGGTGGACATGGCAAAGAGAGTGGGAGTCGGAGCCATGTGTGCAGACGAATCGAGATGAGTAAACTGTCGCCTGACCCGCTCGGCTACCTGGTCACATGCTCAGAAAGTTGGTTGCATAGCAGATCATGGCATATGATCACGTCAAATTACCGCATGCTGAATAAATTTGAATCACAATTGATTTCTGACGATTTATAACATCATCAAAATCCAAAACAAACGATTTTTGAAAGTGCTGCTGTGATGGGTTCATTACGAGTAAGAATTGTGCCAAGATGGGTCATCGCATAAGAAATCGGTCGCATTCTCACCCACATTCAGCCTTCACATATCGTTTCTTCAGTCAGTATATCATTCACACCGTGGATCTAATCTTAGCCAATTTACTCCTCTCCCTCTTCATCAGTTTTCCAGCAATGGCACTTTGGATTATTCCAACATCCTGAAAAGACATTCAGGGTAAGTCTCACCGAGCGAACTGATTTGGCTTAGTTAATGTGCCCTATCCATTGGTACTGTCTGACAGCAGCAACACGAGGTGATTCTCTGTCTGAGTTTTAAACCAAGGTCACAGCAGAGAAAGCGCCTTCCTAATCACGAGAACATTGAAGAGGCTGCAGATGAATTGTGAAAGTTGGTTCATCAGTATCTCTTCTGTCTTGTCCCTTATTCCGTGTGACAGTTAATTAAGTCGACCTCAAAATCTGTCACAGTGTTTCACTGTTGTTCTTTTTACGGAGTCCTGAATTTACACTCACAAAACGTTGTGAATACTCACATTCGTGCTCCTCCACGTCCTAGAATTAATACGATGGTCAGTGGTTTAGCGCTGTTACCTCACAACCCCAGCAGCCAGCGTTCAAACTCACTCTCAGCGACTGTCTTTGTGGACTTTGCATATTTTCCTGTGTCTGCATGGGTTCCCTCCCACTGTTCGAACATGCGCAGGTTAGATGAATTCCGTATGTTAATTGTCCATTATGTTTCTTGTCATGTACGTTAGGTGCATAAATCAGGGATAAACATCGAGTAATCGTGTATATGAATGGGTCTGCTGGTGGATGTCTCTTCGGAGGGTCTTTGTTAACTTGTTGGGATGAAGGGCCTTTTCCACGCACCTGTGATACTTTGAGATCTCTATGAGATTATATTTCGTTGATGAAACTAAAACAGGGCGCACAGTAAGAAATATCTTCGCTGTCACCTGTAGCATCTTCAGAACGAGCACTCTCATTTGTTGTTGCAAACTTTGAAATAAGACAATTCTCGCTTGGATTCTATTGATCCCAGACCAGCTCGATCATTCTCCAGAAACAGTGGCTGTTCAATGAACAGCACAAAAATGCTTGGGCTCTCTCCGTTAGGGAATTGAACCACGGTCTCCTACGTCATAAGCTGGGATACTAACCAATACAGCACCAAGGTCACAACAACCACAGCTCGCCCACAAGCTCCTTGTACGTAGTTTGGTGACCAAAAGGGCGCTTTATAAATCTAATCTCCTTTGATTTTCTATCATTTCGTCTTGTATAACCGAGATTCACAAATTCACATCTGAATAATTCGGACGCTTATGAGGGTTTGTCCATCTCGGAACCTTACCGGCACCACGTTCCAGATTCCAAACAACCGCTAGCTGATGTATTTTTTTTTCATTTCCCGCACATCTACTCAAATATTTCAGCCTCTTACCTTACATTTTGTACCACAGGCGATCTATCCCTCCATCAAAGGGAAAAGTTTCTTTCTGTCTTCTCTATCCAAATCCTTTATTATTTTGTGCATCTGAATCAACTCTCCACTCAATCCCCTCCTCTCTCAGGATATCAACCTCAGTCTGTTCAATCTCTCTTCATAACTGAAACACTTCTGCCCTGACAATATCCTGGTAAGTCACTTCTGCACTGTTCCCAGTGCTATCGAATCTCGGCAATGATGTAAAATGCGGAACTGTACACAATCCCTCGTTGGAGCTGAATGAACAAATAAAATAAATGACGCAGAAAGTCGCAGAAACGTGTCTTATCTAATAAATTATATTTTTCTCAACACTGCCCTTAGTTTTCCTGAGGCTGATGCCACAGTAAATTCTGGTGTAGCTCTATAAACGCTGCTACTTTACGATTGATCTCACAATTGCGGGATCGAAATGGATCGAAAGATTTCTAGGTCCTCAGGGTGGGATTCAAAGTTTGTGCGAAGATTTGTAGCTCGGGAGCTCGTTGTTGTGGTTCTGTTCGCCGAGCTGGAAGTTTTTGTTGCAAACGTTTCGTCCCCTGGCTAGGCGACATCATCAGTGCTGGGTACCCAATATACCAACCACGACAGCGGACAGCTGAAACTGACAACCGGAAACGGCAGGGACAGACCACTATAAACACCAGAGGAAACATCAAAGAAGCGCTTCGCAGGAGGCTCCCGAAGCTCCTCGGATGCTGCCTGAATTGCTGTGCTCTTCCAGCACCACTGAACCAGTAGCAGGGAGATGATCATGCTGAATAAACAGCAATCCTCAAGCAGTAAACTGAGGAAGTAAACGTATTAGGTTTACCAGTAGACACAGGTGAAAATGTAAATATCCAAGCCAATTAACAAGCTGAAACAGAGTCTGCATATATTAGCACAGATTGACCAGCAGATTTATTTGCCCAGATAATGGGCTGCATATGATTCCATGGAAGGTACCATAGAGGTGGGTCAACCTATTTCCACAGATTTGGAATAATGAAACTGCCAGCAAGAAAATGTCCATTTCAACTGAACATCTGTCTTCTTCGAAAGAAATTCATCAAATGAAAAGTTCCCTTATGTTATTTTAATTGCCTTTTACTGCAGAAACAAGGTCCTCCATGGAAGACATCCAAGAGATTAACGATGCAAGATATGAAAAGTCAAGAGACAAAAGGACTTAACGACCCCACACAGTCAAGAGCAGAACCAAAGTCAGCAGCCCCCAGACCAAAGACCTACCAGCCTTCCAAGTGTGAGGAGAACGTGCTTTGGAAGAATTGAGAGACTTCCAGACTGCCTGAATTTGTGAAGTTAGCCACTGAGGGGAGATGGAGTCGGAGGAAATGTAACTACTGTACACGTATGAATGTACAAGTGTTAATGATAGGGAACAATGCATGCAGGGGAATGTTGGTAATGCTTCTGAAAGGGTTAATGCTGGCATGTATAAATGCCGATGTCCTAAGGACTTAGATGGGGAAAGGCAGAAGAGCTCTTTATCTTGAAGGTTTTAAGACCTACCATCTAGGTACCCCCCCCGCTCCCCCTCCCCAGCCTCTGTAACAATATCTATCCCACTAACTCACTGGTACCTGGTTACTATAATGCAATAAACAGAAAAGCTATAATGTTTTTAGACCACCAGGTGGTTTCTCTCTACCAGTTGACCAAACAGTCCCTATAGGTCCCTACCCAAAAGGAAGATGTGGCAACCAAAGCACCGTCCGGTGGTCAAGAATCCTGTTAGCTCATACATGAAGATGCCAGTAGCATTTGGCTGGAAGTAATTTAGCTGTACCACTGCAACAGAAGAGGCTCAGTTGACTGCAGGGAAAGACAGATCAGACCGTCCTGGTTTTAATGGGATCATCTCATAATAAGGGCATTTCCCAGTGCCCCAGGCTGTTTGTTTCTGCAATGGCCTAGGTTCTGTAGATTCAAAGCCCATCACAACAGGAGAGTACTTTGAAGATTATATGTGCAGTACACATCTACAGTTGTATTACACTGTCCTCCTGTAATACTGCCCTGCTCACAGTATATGGACAGCAGCCCCCTCTCACGCTGACCAACCCCTGGAAAAAAACCACCTTAACTAAACCCACTCACCAGCACCACTCCTCAATCATGTCAAGTCATCCCTTATGAAATCTCAGTTAATAGATGTGAAGCTGGAAGAGCACAGCAGGTCAGATAACATCCAGGAGCAGTAAAGTCAATGTTTCCGGCCAAATTCCTTCATCAGGCTGGCCCGAGGCTATGGGTTTTGATAACTCCATGGTCTGATTATATAACCTCAGAGACAAGAGGCAGAGCTGTTCACTGCTGACTGCAGGAGTTGTTAACTAGATTGAGAAAAGCTCCACTCTTTAGCCTGTGTGAAATGAGATCTCCAAAGGAGATTTACTGGAATCAATGCTCCGTGATAAATTTTGTCTGTCAGCTCATGGGACTAAGTTGCGACTTACAAAGACAAAGTATTGCTGCTTGAATCACGTTTTATTTACAGGCCTGTTGACATTTTAAACAAAAGACTTGCATTGGTAGTGCACTCTTCTTGACCTCAAGATATCCCAAGGCACTTTAACAACCAATTCAAGAAGTGTAGTCACAAGTGAGGGAAAGGCAGTCAGTCTATGCACAGGAGGATCCCAAAAACAACAATGAGATAGTAACACCTGCTTTAGGTAGTGGTTGATGTTGGTCCAGGAGAGGGATGGGCATCTCATCCTAAAGATAACAGCGCTGACATGCACAACACCTGCAATGCACCACTTTAATACGTGCCTGGATTATGTCGTATGTGCTCATTGGAGGGGGACTCAAAGCCACAATCGTCTGACTCCGGATGTGGAAATGCTGGCAACTGAGTTACATCATACCAAGGGAGCCCTGGACCTGTCTGAGTGAGAGGGAAATGGCTGCAGAGCTCAATATGAGGGGAAGTAATATGGAGGCTAGAATTTGAAGAGGTCAAGTAAATTGTGTCATACACGATATTAATGTGTCGGAGACTGCAAGGAGGAAGAGTTAATATCAATGCAGGGAGAGCATGGAGGAGAAACATAAAAGAAAAACTAATAAGTTCAAGGCTGAAAGCTGAATCTGAGCTCAAGGATATTAGAGTCATAGAGTTATACAGCATAGAAACAGACCCTTCGGTCTAACTCGTCCATATAATATAGAACCTAGAACAGTACAGCCAATGATGTTGCACCGAACACAATGCCAAATTAAACTAATTCCCTCTGCCTGCCCTTGGTCCATATCCCTCCATTCCTTGCATATTCATGTGCCGATGTAAAAGTTTCTTAAATGCCCTATCTGCCTCCACCACCACCTCTAACAGTGCATTCCAGACTCCTACCACTCTCTGGCTCAGTGGTTAGCACTGCTGCCTCACAGCACCAAGGATCTGGGTTTGATTCCAGCCTCGGGTGACTGTCTGACTGGAGTTTGCACATTCTCCCCGTGTCTGCGTGACTTTCCTCTGGGTGCTCTGGTTTCCTCCTACAATCCAAAGATGTGCAGGTTAGGGCAATTAGCCGTACTAAATTGCCCATTGTGTTCAGGGATGTGTAAGTTAGGTGCATTAGTCTGAGGTAAATGTAGAATAATAGGGTCTGGGTGGGTTACTCTTTGGAGGGTCAGATTGGACTTGTTGGGCCAAATGGCCTGTTTGCACACTGTTAAGGATTTTATGATTCTATCTCCTTTGAGCTTTCCCCCTCTCACCTTGAATGCATGCCCCCTAGTTTTAGGCATTTAATTCGACTGGGACAACACTACTATTATAGGGCAAGCCAGACAGAGAACAGCCAGGGAATTCCTAGAGGCATGGTATTCATCCACAAACTCCATCAACAAACACATCGACCTGGACCCAATATACCAACCACTACAGCGTACAGCTGAAACTGACAACCGGAAGCGGCAGGAACAGACCACTATAAACACCGGAGGAAACATCAAAGAAGCGCTTCGCAGGAGGCTCCCAAGCACTGATGATGTCACCTAGCAAGGGGACGAAACGTTTGCAACAATAATTTCCAGCTCGGCGAACAGAACCACAACAATGGTGGGATTGGGGCAGGTCCACGCAGTAAGAGTGTCCCGAACAGCACAGATGGAATGGTATCAATGTGAAAGTGAATTTTCTATTGTGCAGTATCTCAGGGAAGTGGGAGAAGGGACGGAAAGGAGGGTTCTTAGACGAAGGATAAAGAGAAATCTCTGAAAATGAGTGGGCTTCGTTCTGATTTATGAAACGCAGAGATATGAGGGCATCGGATTTGAAGAAATAAACTGATCACTATCATATAAAAACAATTAGTTCCTAATACCGCTTATTGGGCACGTGACAGACGAAGTACAAATCGACAAATGCACCACTGAGATTACCCAGATTCGAGCAGAGGGTCCTACGCCATAATACAGTGTATTAACCACTGTAAAGTCACAGCACCACAATGAAGCATGCCGTTAAATATGGCAATAAGTATATGAGCAGAACATTCATCAGGAACAGCAGCAGCTAAACAATAACAATGCTCGCCAAAAGTTGACTGTGATGTGGAACTCAGGATAGCCTTAATCATGAACTTCGATGTCTGCAGAGGCTGTGAAGATTCCATCATTCAGTATGTTGAAAACTGAGTTTGTAGAATTCTACAAAACATTAAAGTATCAGGGAATTGTAATTTATATCAATGATTTTCATGAGAAGGTACATGGCATGACTAGTAACATGGTGAATGGTAAAACCTGACAGAATGCAGTGAAAAAGAGGCAGTGTTTTGGAGACACAGGTGAGAATCCTGCCACAGCAGGTGCTGGAACGTGAATTCAATAAATATCTGGAATGAAGGAGTCGAATGGTGATCATTAATTAATTGCCAGGGAAACCTATGTGGTTCACTACTGCCCTTTTGTGAAGGAAACTGCTGTACTTACCTAGTCTGGCATATATGTGTCTCCAGACCCACCGCGATGTGCCCACACCTAATTGCCCAGACCTCAGGTCAGGGTCCACCATACTGCTGTGCATCTGGAGTCATATGTCAGGCAGCCCAGACAAGTTGCCATATTCCTTCCCTAAAGGACATTAGTAAACCAGAAGAATTTTTTCCACCAACAGATTCGTGATCATCATTAGAGTGTCACTTCCAAATTTTACTGATCTCAAATTACACCATCTGTAGCAAGCCTGGACCCCTTGTGCATTACCTGGACCTCTAGATTAACAGTCGAGTGTTGATACCACGATGCCCTTGGAATTTATTTTATACACTTCTGCAAAGTGACCTCTTAAACTTCTATGCTCCAGAAAAAAAAAAGGCCCAGCCGTTTCTAAAAAACTCAAACTTTCTAGCCGTTGTAACATCCTGGCAAATCTATTCCTATTCCTATGCTGGGTAATAATATCCTTTCTGTAACAGGGAGAGCCGACTGGACAGTTTTCCATAAGTAGTCTTACTAATGTTAGGTGCAGTCCCAACATCACTTTCCGACTCCGCCACTCAAAGGACTGAGCAATGAAGGCAAACGTGACAAATGCCTTTTTAACCACCCTATCTAAATGTGACGCAAACTTCAAAAAGATATCTGCCTATAACCTTTGGCCCCTCCGTTCAACAACACTACCCAAGGCACAAACACGAATTGTGTAAGCCCAATGTTCTTTTTTGACCAAAATGCAATATCTCACAGCTATCGCAATTGAACTACGTTTGCCATTTTTCAACTCATAAACCTATTTGGTTTCTATCCATTTGTAGTCTGAGAGAACTTTCTTTACTGTATGCAATATTGATGCTGTCCTCAAACTTACTAACCATGCCTTCCTGAGTTCTATCATTTTCTCATGTAGGTCGATGATTTGGACTTATTTGTAGTGGCCATAATTTAGATGTTTGCAGATGATGCAACAATTGGTCATGAGGAAGAAAGCCGTGGACCACAAAGAGAACATTTGGATAGAAGAATGGTGAAAATAGTTCACTCCAGAGAAGTTTTGCCATGTAGATTCGGAAGCTAAGCGTGACATTATAGATGTTCAGAAAATCATGAGAGGCATGATAGTCTTGAATAGCCAAGCTACTTTCTCCAGAATAGGCGAGTCCAAAACAGTTGTGTGCAGGTTGAAGGTGAGAGCGAAACGATTTAGAAGTGACCTGGTGGTTTATTTTTTTGCGCAGTGTGGTGTGCATACATGAAGTGCTTTTACAGGAGATAAGGTAAGCGATTAAGTTTACAAATTCAAAACATATCTGCGTCGTTCATAAATAGGAATGATATCGAGAAATAATGGCCCAATGCTGGTAAACGGGGACGAAATCAGACTGGGATATCTAGCGGGCATGAACAATAGGACAAAAAGGTCTGTTTCTATACGATATGATATTCTGATTCAACCAGAGGGATGAAAATAAATTCTAGACGTGCCTTTGGATGGGAAATTATCTTCACCAGGAGTTTGAGATACCTATCGTTTTACGTTTATTTAAAGCTGAGTTGGATAAATATTTGACAGCGAAGTGAAATTTGGATAATGGAATACAGACAGGAAAATGTAATTGAGACAAAAGCCAAAACAGGCACGAACTTAGTGTCTGGTGTAGAAGGCTGAAATGCCTAATAACCCTCTCCTGCTCTTCAGTCCTATTTCCCAATATTCAATCCGGCACTTCAAATGTGCTAGACAGTTTGAGGCCACTTCGTACTATGGCCTGGTGCACAGAAATAGAGGAGAACATTGAATCCCTCAAGGCTGCCACACATGCTTTGGGATGATTTGGAAAATGTAATTGGAAATCCCACGCTGGTCATGGAAAATTATCCTTATCTCTCATTACAGAGGTTCCAATCCCTGCAGTATGTCCCTCATTTGTTGGTCATTTAGCGGAAGAGATTCACTGTGAATACAACCCCCACACCTCACTGACAGACGTGTGAGAAAATCCTCTGGTCCCCTTGACTGCAACATTCAATGACAGAAACTCCAGGAGAATAACACCCACTAAGCTTCTAACAATAGAATGCGATAAAATCAGAAAATTGAGCAGATCATTTACCCACCAAATCTGCCTTGACCTTCACTGAGATCATGGCTGATTTGCTTCTCGGTCCTAAATCCTTTTTCATGATCAAGTCTTCATAGCACTCAACTCCTTCAAAGATCAAAATCCATCTACCCCCTCTTGAAATACTCTCAGTGACTGAGCTCCCTAACCCTCAGAAATAGAGAATTTCTGATAGTGGTTAATCTTACTAATCCTACAACATGATCTATTCACATGAACTAAAGAAGCGAAAACAAGGGCTTCGTAAGAATGACTGGCCCTGATATCAAGGCACTGTTTAACGGAATGACATAATGAAGCTGAACCAAGTTGAACTTAATATGAACCAGTCGGACACTACCTAATAGTTGTCGTCATTCATATTACGAAATAACATGTTTGTGGTTGGTCAATATCTACTGTCTCAGTCTTGGCCCACGTCTGTGGAAGATCCTCAGGCTAGATTCCTCAGCCCAAATATCTTCAACTATTTCACCAATGTCTTTCCCAAACCAAGTGGTGATTGTCACTGAAGATTACAGTGTTTGCTATAATTTGCCCACACGAGCCCGTCCCTCACCCGGTCTTAAAGCAATCTGTGTCCATGTGCAGTAAGACTTGGAGAGCATTATGATTTGCGCTGTCAAAGTGTCGTGCATTATTGTAACAGTATTGCTATGCAGTATATATTAACAGAGTAAAAGGTGGAGCTCATTCAGTACCTCAAGCTCATTTCATTGGAAAATAGGCAGTCTTTCAGTGCATCAAAGCTATTGGACAAGAACAGGGATAAGTCCTTCAGTGTCTTAAGCCTATTACGGAGGTAAAGAGACAGTGTTGTGTTATAGATCAGGCCACTCATTTAAAAAAAATGGTTTAAGGCGCCTGCTTTATTTTATTGCTTTAAAGGCAACTGCAAAGTGTCATGTTGCAGATGTGATATCACTGACCAAGCTATTCAATGTGAGGCATAACAATTTATTTAAACGCTAGAGTTAAAATGCAACCGAAGGAAGAGGGATTTGCAACAACTTTACTGGACAACATAACATTGTAGTACAGTATATATTACTAATTTCCTGTGCCAGCACAATAGCATCCCACAAACGCACCCATTGGCAAAAAGGAAAATTCAGGCAGTGATTGTCACTTGCACTTCTCCAATTCAGGATGGGGATATTCAAGAGAAAATCCTGAGAATGTAGCAACCAGGAAGTTTTCATTATGGCGATCAACTCTGTTGAGACTCCATAACACCTGATGTTCCTGAAAAGCCAAAACACAGAAACTAAACTCCGTGCGAGCTGGCCATACCCATTCAGACTGCATTCAAATAAATCCAAGTCCTCTCAAACTGTTGACTCAAGTAATGTTAATTAATCAGCTCGGTATTTTTCGTCATTCTCTCCCAGAAATGAAAGCAGGACAAAATAACTTTTGAAACCTACAGTGTTGTCACACTCGATAGCACATGGCGCTGTTTAACAGGAATCACCACTGGGTGGAACCCTTGTACAATCAGATGAGGAAGCCCCTTGAGTCACTTACACAGGAACAGAAAGAGATAATAGATGCTCTAACACGAAAATGAAATGGAACAGAAGCTGTGTAGACAGACTGCTCCACGGTGTTTCTCGTGACTCCATTGCTCGTGGTGCACACGTGGAAATCTAACATGGTTTTCTAATGAGGATGGAAAATAAATGTTTTATTTGAACTTTCAAGGAGACATCTTCCATCTCCAAGAAGGCAATCTGTTGTCCTATATGGAGTTCAGAACCTGGTGGAAATGGCCATCTGTTTCAGAAGGAATGTGTTGTGGCTCCTGTGAGGATTTTGAACAACATGGAGTTCAGTACAGGGTCGCTCCCTGCATGACCATGAATGTGGGGACAGTTCATTCAGAGCCTGTACCTCTCTCAATCGACTTATGGCTCTGCAGAGGAACAAACACCTCTTACTAATGCTCGACAATATTGATGAATGGACTCTCTAACTTTAATAATGTTGATATTGTTCATATTGATATTGTCGAGTGCACATCGTTTGTGATATAATCGATATTCCTTACTTTGTCCAAGTGTTCCTTTTTACATTATGTTCACAATGTCTTTGTTTCCTATGATCTGCCTGCAGTACTTGCAAACGAAGCTTATCCCTGTACTTAGGCACATGTGACACTAAACGAATAAATCAATCATGTGTAACGAATCGTAGTTTTCACACTCCTAATGTCTCTTTTGAGATAATGAATCGCTGCCAACCCTCAGTTTTCAACTCACAGCGCTGCTGTGGCCAATTACTTCCACATAAACATGTATTACTTTGATGAATCATGGCCAAGAGCATGCAGGAGAATTTGGACAACAACATTTTCCAAGCTCTCACCATTTAATTCATATTAAATGATGTGGTTACTATTTGTCTTCCACCTCCAAATCATTTGTCTTCACTGCAAATGTTGTGACCCAAACACCAGCCCTTATGATAGCCACTGAGTAAAGGCCTTCAGGCCATAAATGGCAGGTGGTCTCTGAAGTGTCCAAAGGAAACAATATTCATTCCGTTTAGTATAGCCTCCTTGCACATGGACTCCATTTTTCGCTCACCTGCCAGCAACCATGTTAAAATTATTCTGCAAATTCGAATACACCACTCCCATTGTTTCTCATTTGTGGATACCTCAACGAACATAAGATTCACGGGTTTCTTAACGATGTCATATTTTCATCAAGTGACTAGTTATCACATTGCTTATGAAAGATTCTAATATTTTCCTCATAACTAATATCAAGTTGCTCAGTATTTGGTAAATTTCTGTTTTTCCTCCCAGTCACAGTTTCAATATTTAAGTCTGCAACACTTACTTTCCACTCTGGAAAAACCAGAATTTTCAGAATCCAAAGACTTTTGAAGTATAACCAATAATTGGTTCTTGTAGTTAAAATGTTCAATACACATTTGCATCCATACATGAATAGGAAAGGTATGGAGGGATGTAGATCAAGCGCAGAAAGGCTGATCTATTTTATTTCGGGATTATGGTCAGCATGGACATTTTGGGCGGAGGGGTCGTCTTCTGTCCAGTATGACTCCATAAGTCTTTCACGAGATCTATTGGCTCCTCCCGAATATAGTGAGATGGAGCTCATATGGTGCACCAACTTCAGAACCTTTGGTGTTGGTTGTGGTCAGATTTGGTGGCGGAGGGAATATTGAGATATAAAACAGATCAGGACAAAATTGAATGATCATGGTTATTAACACGTTTATCCCTCCTCAGATATTTGGATGTGAAAGATGGCATTCATTAAATAAGAATGGAGTTTGCGACTGAAGAGAATACAATAGTATACAATCGATAACAGAAATACCGATGGCGTTCACAATGGTTCACATAAAAAATGAGCAGACAGAGATAGATCACGAGGAATAGCAATAATAGCAAGCATGGTTTGTAACCATGCTGAATAATAAACAGTAGACATTCTGTCATTCATGTTAATGATATCCAATGCTGAGAAAGAAGTAAAGACCATAGAATAAACACTTGCCCATTATTACAGAATTTCAATCAATTGTTCCGACATTCTGATCAATTACTGAAACATTAAAGTTCATTGTTCTCACATTCTGCTCTATTATTGGAACATTCCAATTTAATGTTCTCAGATTTTGATCCATTGTTGGAAATTTCCAGTTTAAAGTTCTCAGATTCTGATCGAGAACATTGCCCTCTGTTCTTTTCAGATTTCTCATCTCTCCCTCTCTCTGGAGTTGCTAATCGCAATCATGTTGAGGATGACGCTCCCGCTGATACTATAAGACAACACGTTGAAAGAAGCACCTTTTTAATATAGGAGGGAAACCCTCCAGTGACACAGTTGGGATCCCCGGAATCTGATGTCAATTACAATCACTGAAGAAACAGCTCCAGTTAACCATTTTCTTTAGAATGTTTATAATGTAACAACACTACCTTGTCAAGGTGGGATCTTAACATAGCCTGCCTTTGGTCTTATCGCCCCTCTCCAATTACTCTACCAATGGTCGAGGTAAAGGAGAAAGGTGATGTTTTCCCTCCATAAGCTCGATGATTCTGCTGTGTCATTCACGCACAATGTAAGCACCCTCTCAAGAGTAAATTGAGAGGCTATTCCTACACCCAAGTCTCCTCAACCACAATAACTATCAATCAAGCCACTGTGCCAGACCTAAACAAGTACAGGAAGTGTGTTTTTCTCCTGTCATTTTCCCCACCGCTCTGGTAAAGCAACGTTTTGCCTTTAATACAATGCACTTCAATAATTTGTTTGTAAGCTGCAAATATATTATTGCATATTTAGGTACACCTATTTCTTTTTCAGATGTTTTGCCCTTAGCGTATAAGTAAATGCTATATTTACAATTGCCTGTTGTTTGGGATTAAAGAGTCAGAGACAGTATGCATGTCTCAGTGGTTAAGAAACAGAAAGGAAGCGTTGACAGTCGCAGTGGAGACCGGAGATGAGCAAAGTGATATTCTCCAAGTAACCAATAATTACTTCATAGGCAGTGATAGTAACAATGCAGACATAGTAACAGAATACATTTGGAAGAATGATTGGCAAGAAACATTGCAAACAAAACAAGGTAATTTGAAATGGAACATAGGCAAATATTTTAAAATGCTCTGCTTTAATCAATCTGTGCAGATCAATAAGATTGTCTATTTGTCGACAAGACCTACAGAATGGACAACGGGGACTTATTGAATAAAATTTAATGCACGTGTTGTGAAGGTGCAGGGATACTGGACATTTAAGAGATTTGAAAAGCTGGCAGGGAATTCGATTTGCACAGACAGTACAGGAAAATTTACAATGTAGCATTTACTCCAGCAACTAGCAGTACCTGAGTTGCTGTGGGATAAAAAAGTTTAAATTCTGCCAATCAGTTTAAATTATGCCACAAGATATCAAACTCCAATCAAGGTTGAATTTGGTGTTTTGTCAATGTTAAAACCAATGAAATGATCGAATGCTTTGATTGTAAAACAGAAACATGTTGGGTTTGGGTTTAAATAAACACAAAAGTAAAGCTGAGATTGTAAGGGAGTTACTCGAACACTTAGGTGAATCAGAAAAACAGGAAATTGCAGTAGAAGTAGATAAACGTAAAGTACAATTGAGGAAAATGGAGTTCGAAGATAAACAAAGTGAGAGAGAATGTGTGGGAGAGAGAGACAGACGAGAGAGAGAAAGGAGAGAAAGTTCAAGTCTGAGGAAAGAGAGAGAAAAGAAATTGAGACAGAAAGAGAGCGAGAGAAGAAGGATAGAAAGTAGAAAAAGGAAGATCCAGAAGGTTCTTAGCTGAGCAAAAAGAGACAGAAATTCAAGTTGAGAAGTTGCGACATAGACAGCAAAGTCAAGTTAACAGGATGGAGATTAAAAGAGAAGGTCGTGATACATACAAAACTCTCCCACATTTTTATGAGAAAGATGTTTAAGCCTTCAATATTTCATTTGAAAAATTTACTAGACAGAGACATGATTCGAAGATTTATGGGCAATGCTAGTTCATAACTAAACTGGAAGGCAGAGGGGTGAGGATTTTATAAAGAAGTCAAACAGGCTATTTTAAGTGTTTATGACGTGGTTCAGAAGCAGAGTGACAGCGGCTCAAAATCATCAAGAAGGAACCAGGTCAGACTTATCATGAGTTCCAAACGATTAAGTATAGTCATTTTGATGGGTTGGTGCGTGCTTTAAAAATACAAAGGACCTCTGAAGATCTAATAAATTTCCTTCTGCTGGAGGAGTTGAGGAACTCACTTCCAGAGATGGTTGCAATTCACGTGAAGGAACAGAAGTTCATGAAGTGTGAAAAGCAGCGAAATTAGCAGATGAGTACATTTTGGTGCACAAGACAAGTTTTCGGTCAGAATATCATCCTATGGGGATACAAGTTGAGAGAAGAGGAGATCGTACACTACCAAACCAAGAGGAAAGAACACTGGTAAGAGTTTGCCGTAGGTTAAAAAAAATGCAAGAGGGTGGAAAGGCAATAAAAGTCCTCAGCTGTTTCTACTATGATGAAGTGGGGCACATCAAGTCACAGTGCTGGTCGTTAAAGCAAAGCACGCTGGGAAAGCGTATCGTAAAAGAAGCCAATCTAGTTCCATCAGTGAAGGTCGCAAAGGGCTCTCCAAGACGAGCTGAGGAGCTGCAGGAGAGCGTAAAGCCTCGGCAGAGGCTTCATATGGAGTTAGTACCGAATCTCGCCAAAACGTTCGCCACTGTGGGTACAGTATATTCAGGAAAAAAAGACAGTGGAAGAATGAAACAAAATAATAATTTTGAGAGATACAGGATCTTAACAGTCGTTCACAGTGAGGGACGACCGATTATGCTCTTTTTCCTATCTGTTACACGAGAGTAAGGTAATTTGCAGTGAGATGGACAGAAATTTAGCGTTACCCTTTGTAAGATAAAGTTGCAGTGTCAACTCAAGACTGGAAAAGTTACAGTGGGAGCGATTGATATATTGTGAGTTCCAGCAATTCAGTTTGTTTTGGGGAGGGACTTGGTAAGATCCAAGGTGGGAGTGACAACCTTTGTTGTGGAGAAGTCCAAAGAAGAGCAAGAAATGGAAGAATTAAAACAGATATATCCTGGCACTTGCCCAGACTTTATGTTAAACAGATCCCACGATCATGCATCACAGCACAAAGTGAAAATTGAAAAGAAAGATGAAGGAGTTGAGCTTCATTTAGCAGACACTCTGTTTGACGTAATGGTACAGGAAAAACATGAACAGGCAGAAGATCAGACTGAAGTGCTTCGTCCTGAAAGGGCAAGGGACTTGCAAAACAAAACAAGACAATAAAAATTATCTATGTGGATGTGACTCCAGAAAGGATGCAGATAATATTTTGGAATAATCTTAGGCGAAAGACGTAAATGGGGCGATGGCGGGTTAGTTCAGAGGAGAAATGTGCACAAGTGCATCATATTGTGTTTCCGCTGGCATACAGACAGGAGGTGTTATGGTTACCACATGAACTACTCATCGGAGTACACCTAGCGGTATGAAAGACTTAGGCTAAGATACAAACATTTCTAATATCTTGGAATGCACAAGTAAGTAGTTCACATTTGCCATACATGTCATACATGCCAAATGGTATGCAAGCCATAGGCGGTAATCAAACCAGCACTTTTGTTGCCAATTCGCGCACTTGAGCAACCTTTCACGCAGGTTATAATTGATTTTAGCGGTCTCCTCGAGCACTAAAAGTGGGATCCAGTACTCGTTAACCATAATGGATGCGTTTACCAGATTTCTGGAGGCAATTCTATTCCGGAGTATCAAGGCAAAAAGCGTGGTAGATGAGTTGGCAGCTTTCATTATATGTTATGGGCTACTCAGAGAGATGCGGTCGGATCAATGGTCGAATTTTACTGGTTGGCTGTTTCAGGAGCTTTTGGATAACCTGGGGTACAGCATTTTAAATCCAGTGCGGCATAATATAAATTCCAGGGAGCTTTAGACCGTTGGCATCAGACCATGAAGACCATGTTAAAAGCATACTGTCAGGATTAACAGAATGATTGGGAAAAAGGTACACCACCCTCCAACCCCCCGCCCCCACCCCATAAACGAATCATCTCATTTCACTCCTTCGAGTTATTATTTGGCATGAACTGAGTGGCAATTTGTAATTAATTATGGACACATTGACGGAAACAAATTCGGAGATCTGACATTTGCATTATGTTTCAGAGGTGAGGAAGAGATTAAATCAGGTATGTGAGTTAGCTAAACAGAACGTAAAGAGGCCACAGTGTAGAATGAAGCAGGTGGCCGATAAAACCTCTTTGACTCGAAATTTTTGCCAAGGGGATAACGTGTTAGCACGGTAACAAGTGACAGGAAATGCCTTCAAAGCCAGGGTTAGTGGTCCCTATCAAACTAAGAAAAAAAAAGAGTCAAGTGAACTCTCCAGTAAAGATGCCAAATAGGATAAAACTGCATCGGGTATGTCATGTAATCCTGTTGAAACCGTATTGTACTGGAGAGAAATAACTGGAGAAACAGTCGGTTACTGCCCATGAGAGCGACGAACCAAATCCGGATGATGTGGATTTTGACATACCGAAAAGTTAATTTAAAAATGAAGTAGCCCTTGAAGAGTGGGATAGGTCATAAAGTGCTCGTCTCAAGACAGCAAGATGCAGTTGACAGATTTATTAATATAGTATGACGGTATAGGCAGATATAAGATGAGAGGACTAAAGCTGTTGTACATGGAGTAGATACAGGGAATACTGTTCCCATATAACAACACTGCTATCAGCTTAATCCTTTCACAGCTCCAGTAATGGTAAGATTCCATGCTCGATGAGGCTATCATCGAACCAAGCCAACACGAGTGGAGTTCGCCAATCATCTTACTTCCCTAATCGGACGGGGCCCAACAATTCTGCATGGATTATTGGAAGGTCAACGCCGTTGCAAAATCAGACCCATACCCTGTTCCGAGATTGGAGGACTTTATCAAGAATGTCGAACAAAAAAGTCACATCACCAAGTTGGACTTAATGCCTAATTAATGGCAGATTACTTTATCAGAGACAGCTAAATAAATTTATGTGGCAATAAACCCAAATGATCTGCATCAATTTAAACTGATGCCCTTTCGAATGAAGAACGTCCCAGTCACTCATGAACAGAGTTGTGACGGGTGTTAACAAACTATGTCTCCTCATTTCCCTTCTACCCCTGCAATCGTAGGCCTAACATACGATGAACGTCAGAGGATCCTGGGATTGTATTCATTACAGTATAGAAGGTTGAGGCGAGATTTAATAGAAAGTGACAAGATAATGCATAAGACTTAGAAAGGGCAGACGCTGGAAATTTGTTTCCGTTTTCCAGGGATAAACAGACCCATGGGCACAGACGCAGAATTAGAGAGGATCAATTTAGAATGGAAATAAGGATACATTTCTTCAGCCAGAGAGTCGTAGGCCTATGGAATTCGCTGCCATGGAGCGCAGTAGAGGCCGGGAACTTAAATAACTTCAAGGTAGAGATTGATAAAGTCTTGATATGTTAAGGAATTAAGGGCTACGGGGAGAGTGTGGATAAGTTTCATTGAAATGCCCATCAGCCATGATTGAATGGTGGGGTAGAATGGATGGACAGAATGGCTCAAATTCCACTCCTATGTCTTATGGTCTTGTGTCTTATGCAGTTTATTTGGACGTGTCACAATCTTTTGTAAGTCTTGGAAAGGTCACTTTGTAAAGTTGGCAGCGCTCTTTGAATGACTATGTGAAACAAAACTGGTCATAAAGCTAAACAAACTGAATTCACGAAAGCAGAGGTGACATTCTTGAGACATAACACCTTCCGTGGAAGGTTGAACGCACAAAACGCAAGGATGAAGGACATTGTGGAATTTCCATGACCATGATCAAAGGAAAAATTGCTTCAATTCTCAGGACTCAGCGGATTCTACAGGAAGTTTATCCTAACTTTATCAGTGTAGTGGTACGTTAAACGATTTGTTGAAGATGAACACAAAGTTCCAATGGACAGAACAATGCCAGGATGCATTCGATCATTAGAAAGTAATACTAACGCCTGCACCAGTTGTAGCTATTCCAAACGTTTCTAAAGCTTTTAAAGCTGGTATTGATGCTCGTGACATCGGAATTGGAACTGTAACCCTTCAACAAGGTGTGCATTCTATTGAACAATCAGTTGTTTATTTTCGAAGAAACTCAAGTTCCACCAGACTAAATGCTCCACAGATCAAAATTTGTTATTGTGTTTGGTACTTGCCTTACAAAATTGTAATGTGTATGCTCCAAACAATATGTCAGAGACAGTTGTGTACACAAATCACAATCCTTTTACATTATTAGAATGCTTTATGGACAAAAATGTGAGGCTATTTCTTTGAAGTCTTATGTTGCATTTTTTACCACAAAAGTCGTTCATGTTGCGGGTCGTGAGATAGGCATGGCCGATGCGTTATCCGTGATTAAACTGATAAAGTTGAGATGATATTTGTATGTATTATATTTATATATATGTGTGTATACACACCACACACACACACATATTCAAATATACAAGAGACAGAGAGAGAGAGAAGAACTTAAGATGAATTTAGAATGAAGTTATCTGCAAGTAATGATAAAGCATTTAAAGGCTGGAGAAAAAATAAACGAAGCTTTTCTTTACGATCGTTCGTTTTTCTGAAGAGGGGAGGTGTTATGAAGGTGCGAGGGGTACTCTATCTTTAACAGAGTTGAGAAGCTCGCAAGGGCATAGAGAAGAGCACAGAACACTGGAAAACTTACAATGTAACTTTGTTCGAACAGCTAGCATTCGGTGGGTTGCTCTGAGACAAAACCAAATTCAAATTCGTCCAATCATAAATTTTGTCCAAAGATATCAAACTCCAATCAAGTTTGAATTTCGTATTTTGACAATATTAAAACCAAAGAAACGATCCGATGGTTTGAGGTATAACTCTTAAACATTTTGAACAGTTAGCCAGAGCGGTAAAGATGACAGCCAGCTCCAACAAGGCTGCTTGCAGAAACATCTGCTCTCTTAAAGTTAGATTTTGCTGGCCAAAATTTTGTGAGCAGATTCCACAACAAGAAGAAAGGAATACAGGGCTATAGAGAGGCATCAGTAGATGCCTATTAATGAGAAAATAAGTTTTATTTTTGAAATCTTAATTGGATATTTATCAGACCAGTATTGTAGAGGGGAAGGTAAAAGATAGTGTTCAAAAAACGAATTGTAAATAATTGTTAGTTAATTATTTTTTGTTCGACTTTATAAAGTAAAGTTGCACACACACACATATTCAAATACACAGAGAAGAACTTAAGATGAATTTAGAATGAAGTTATCTGCAAGTAAAGATAAAGCATTTAAAAGCTGGAGAAAAAATAAACCAAGCTTTTCTTTACGATCGTTCGTTTTTCTGAAGAGGGGAGGTGTTATGAAGGTGCGAGGGGTACTTTATCTTTAACAGAGTTGAGAAGCTCGCAAGGGCATAGAGAAGAGCACAGAACACTGGAAAACTTACAATGTAACTTTGTTCGAACAGCTAGGGCCTGTTCCCACACTGTAAAGTAATCTAATCTAAAAAAAAATCTAATCTAAATAGCACAGCTATTTAGGTAAGTACATCTACCTCCAAGGAGAAAATGAGGTCTGCAGATGCTGGAGATCAGAGCTGAAAATGTGTTGCCTGGATGCGGCCTGACCTGCTGCGCTGTTCCAGCAACACATTTTCACATCTACCTCCAATGCTCATATCGTTTTCTCCATTAATACATCACCTATATATTCACTTGTATCAATCAAATAAACCCTTCAATCGTTCTCAGCGTCCCACCTCTCAAACATCACACTTTTCTCTTGCATCTGTTGCACTCTCCTTGATGTGGTGTGATTATGATTGAGTAACGCAACAACAAAGGCATGACGGAGTTGCTGGTCAGAGTTGGTTGAATGGGGGTGCTGAGCAGCGAAGATGGCACAGCAATGAGAGGAGATTCTGCGATTAATTCCGAATACCACCTGAAATTCATCCCAAGTAAGAAAAAACATACTCAGAGCAGGTCAAGGAATCCCTGGATGATAAGGTATGTCAGCGACAGTACAAATCAAAATAGGAAGCATATGATCTGGAGAAGAGTATGGGGTTCCGAAGGTTTGAGAAGACGTTCAAATCCAGCAGAAGATAAGTAATAAAATAAATGGGGAGGTAAAAATGAATTAAGCCAACAACCGTGTTGATAATATGAAAGAAGATGTCAAGAGGCTTTTAGATATATAACAGGGATGAGAGGGAGACAAGACCAAACATTGGAAAGTAAGGCTGGAGTAGTAGATATGAGAACCAATTAAATGGCAAAGGAATTGAATAGATATTTTGCATCAGTTTCACTGTGGAAGAAACCAGCAGCCTGTCAGAACATCAACAGTATAGTGAGCTTAAGGTGAAAGTAGTGACCACCACAAAGGAGAATGCACTCCAGACGCTGTAAGGTCTTAAGAAAAAATATCTTACTAAGATCAGATGGACTACAGTCCTTACTGTGAAAGAGGTAGCTGAGGTCATTATGGAGGCAGTGCTGGTGACATTTCTGAAATGACTGTTTACGGAGTAAGAGAGACAGAAGATAGGAAAATATAGGCCGTAAAAGTTGAAACTTTTGTAAAGAATGTTTACTGGATCCTTGGATTTATGAATAGAGTATAAAGCAGGGAAGTTATTGCGTATATTGGAAATACTGTGAACACGCTACAGCATAACAAGTGTTCAATTTTAGAAATGTTATTGCAAAAGGTAGACTTGAAAGAGTGTTTGAAACAAAGGAAATTGTTTTGAAGCAGACAGGATCATTTATGCCAAGAAAACTTCTGCCTTGCCCTTTTGGTTGGGGTGTCGAGATAGCTTGTCAGTAAACAGACTGAAAAAAAAACTATACAAAGCACGATTAAACTGCTGCTACAGAGGTCTCAACGTGCAACTGTGTAGTCAATAGATATGAAGCTAGACAAACACACCAAGTCAGACAGCATCTGAGCAGCAGGAAAGTCACCGTTTCGGGCTTCAACCCTTGTTAGGATTGGGGAAGGGGACAGGCGTGGGTTTGGGGGAAAGATAGGTGGGATTGTCAATGGTGGATGCAGCTAGGGGGTTATTGAGTTGGTAGTGGGAAGGGTGGAGTGTATATGTGAGTAGGAAGATGAATGGGTTAGATCAGGTCAGGGTGGAGGGACATGGGAACGGCGAGGGGTGGAGGAATTTTGAAGCTGGTGAAGTCCATATTCGGGCCATTGGGCTGTAGGTTTTCCAAATGAAATATAAGGTGGTATTTCTTCATTTTTTCCTTTGGCCTCACTCTGAACAAGCATTAGGCCATTGATGAACATGTCGCTGTGCGAGAAGGAGGGAAAATAAAATGGATGGCAACTGGAAAGTGGCGATCTTTGAGGTGTGCAGAGCTCAGATGCTCTACGAATTTGCCCCGAGTTTGCATTTGGATCCCCCAATTTGGAAGAGATCATTTTGGGAGTTGGAGACAAGTTCGGTAGGGCAGGGTTAGGCTCTGCATGGAGCATCTGCACTATGCATCCAACAACTAACCCAACTTTCAAAATTTCATCCGTTTTAGTTCCCCGTTAACCTCGTCCGGCGACATGCTCATTCTTGACCCCCTTCAGAGGAACACGACCTGAAATTCTACTTTGGAACTTACAACCCAATGGTCTCAATGTTGGCTTCAGCTTTAAAATCTCTCCACCCGCAGCCTTACCCCATGTCCTGCCTCTCCGACATGATCTAAGCTGTCCATCTTTCCTCTCAGCCATTTGCTCCACCCATCCCATGACCAGTCACAAGAAACCCAATGTGCATCCACCTCTAACATTCCAACATCCCTTCCAGAACTATTAATTCCCATCACTCCATTTCTGGGTTCTGCAACCCTCACCAGTTCTGACGAAGGGTCCAAGACCGAAAGTGACTTTCCTTCTGATGTGATGTTTTCTGTCATAATGTGTTTATCCAGCTCCACCTTTATTGGCTACTGTCTCCAAGTTGTGCAACTATGTCGTCTTCATATATGAATAAACACTATTAGATTTTTGAAAAACATTGCGGACTTATTCCTTATTTCTTATCAACACAACACACTCCTTTCAGTTGAAGCAGCATCACATGGGAACTGTTTCAATCGACACGCCTGGCTTTGCTGCTCGCAAGGCACTTGCCTTTATACTGGCAAGACTAAAGACAGACTGCTTTGAGTTACACTTGCATTCTGTCTGACGGAATACCCTGACCTCCTCATTGCTTCCGATTTCAATAACAGAAATTGCTCTACCTTACACGAATATTTCGATGCTGGATAGATGTAATGTTCAAATGAATCACAACCCAAGCTTGATTTACACCTCACTTTAGACTTCGGTATATTACATCCTGTAGGAGTTAACATTCAATTCCATAGCTTCACAGCTTCACCACATTATCGCTGTTCTCCATATTTTTTTGCAATCTCTCTCCTCGTCTCCCAATGACGCTGCCTGTTTGTATCTGGTTTATAGTGGGCTCGATTAAGGGAACGAATTTCCAACATTAAAACCTATTTTACACCAATTTTAGATGTGTTTCTCTTTCAAACACAATAAAAAGCCGTTTGTCCTTTATACTGCATGTCCTCGCCCTCTCCTTCCGTCACCCGTCCTCCACATCTTTCATGACATGAAATGTCTAATTTCGAAACCGTTTCATTTCTAAAGAAGTCACGCTGGACTTTTAATGTTATCTCTGGTTCTCTGCCTCTGCAGAAGCTGCCAGATGTATTGTATTTCTCCAGAAATAAACAGGCACATAACACATTTTCAACAAAATAAGTAACAGTTGACATTGGAAAGCAGAAACCAGAATAAAAGAAGTAACTGGAACCCGGAAGAAATGTTACTGGGAACGAAAGATAAACTCTGCTTTCACTCCACAGATGCTGTCAGAACTGCTCAGTTTTTCCGGTAAGGTCTGCTTTTAAAAAAACGTTCAAAGACGTGTGTCAAAGCTGCTCAAACGTCCTGTCCAACATCGGCCACTATTCACCGGGAAGTGAATGATAATGCACAAATTCATTGGTTCAGAAATTGCATTAGGCTGGCATCACTGACACTACAGAGGTCTTCTTCATATTCATGGAGAGACACAGAGAGAAATACATTCACTCTAAACGCAGAAGGTGGTACATACTGAACAGGAAACGATGGAGATAAACATGTTAAAGGGTTATGATGAATCGGACAAGTTGGAGGCTTGAAACTACAAGGAGCCGTTCAGAAGAATGGGCATGTGAACATTGAAGTGTTACCATAACAAAAACCAGAGTAGGTCATGAATTACAGGGCTGATTGGTGAATGGGACTCAGGGTGAAGTATCGTACCAGCAGTCGAATTGTATTGCAGATATTGCAGCTCAAAACTGGGCATTCACATGTTGCTGCAGATGACCAATTCTGCAATGTTTTGCCAGTGATTATCCCCCAGTCTACCATTTCTGTCAATTTATGTTTGAGTGGATAAACCAGGTTCAGATTTATGCATGCTCAAAATTTCCTGAGGAAAGGCTTCTGCCTGAAACATCGATTCTCCTCTTCCTCGAATGCTGCATGACCTGCTGTCCTTTTCCAGCACAACACACTCTCAACTCTGATCTCAAGCAACTGCAGTCCTCACTTGATCCTACTCAAAACTGATGCCAATCCGTTAAAGCTACCGCACTTGACTACTTGCTTTTGAAACATCAGCGCTAACATCTGTTAGACTCGGTGAAATAATCCTAAACCAACAATTCAGATCGAAACTCGGCAGTCCAGCGACATCCAGTCAGAAATGGTGGTGGACGATTCAGCAACTCAGTGAAGGAGACGGCCCCACAAATATCCCCATCGTAAATAATGTAACAGCCCTGTACATCAATGCAAAAGACAAGGATGTAATATCTGCACTGTCATCAGGCAGAAGGTTTGAGGGGATCATCCACCTTACCTCGTCATGATACTCATCGAAACAAAGAAGCCAGTCTTCCCCCAATTCGATTCACTGCACGTGACATGAAGAAACAGCTGAATACCCTAGATACGACAAAGGCAATATAGCCTAACACCATTCCTCCAATAAGGCTGAAAACCTCTGCTGCACAACAAACCGTGTCAGTGGGAAGCTTTTTCATTCCAGTTCCACAACAGTTATCTACCTGAAAATGTGGAAAACTGCTGAAATATTTTCAGCCCACTAAGAGAAGAATAATTGAAATATACCATTTACAACACACTTAGTCCCATCATGTTAGTCAAATTCGTGGAAGTTATTTTTTGGCAGAGCTGTCAAGCAGCACAGATTTAACCTGAAGAGTGTGATTTCCTCTCAGTTCCCATGGTATTGCTGTAGAAATGGACTGCATTATTAGTCCAGACCAGGCTAACGTTCTGACAGTAAGAAGTTGTCTCAGGAACAATGGACTATCTTCAAGCTGCATCCTTCTTTATTATTCGTCATTTCGTGACGATAAATGGAAGCATATCACTACATTGTATTGCATTGCTACTGTAAAATACAT
>NC_057725.1:74219828-74224116 GCF_004010195.1 Chiloscyllium plagiosum | reverse complement strand
TTTCCCTTCTGTGAAGACAGAATTGAAGCGGTTGCTTCATAGTTCTGCCACTTCCCGGTTCTCCCCTCTTCATTATATGTTTTCAGACCGCAAGGAAGCTGCAATTGTGTTCTCTTACCTTTCCCATATACATACTTTTAGACGTTCACTCATAGTACCTTGTCAATTTTCTCAGCAGCAACCCAAAAAATTCTGTCTCCAGCTGCTCAATGCTTGATCTTCCACCATCATAGCAGCAATCACAGAAAGGTAGACGCTGTACTATGAGATATGCATCACCATCCACAGTAGTCCCACGAGGCCCATAGACGTGGAAGTTATGGCACATTACTACATACTAGGCCAGGCGCCTCAAAATATGTCAAGAAGATAGCCTCGACCCTAAGTATGTTCGGGTATTCCAAGAGAGATGCCGTTGGACAAAGCATTACTTTTAAATAAAACACAATGTATTTACAAGATTACTGAATGAAATTCCAACAAAAGAAAACTGAATATGAATTAGCTTAACTTTTCAGAAAACCTAACAGATCACCCCAACTTAATGATGCTGTTCCAGATACTTGCTGAAATCCCCATAATGAGACGGTAAAATCAAACACAGGATCTTACAGGATAGAAATCAGAGAGAGAGACTACCCGTACAGACCTACTTCATAGAGTCCAGCAATGTTTTCGACACTAATGGCAAAACCCAACCAAACGACAGACAAACTGAGCTGTGCGAACTGGCCATTCCATTTCCCCCACCCCTTCATTGACCAGCTGTTTATTGCTTTGGCTTGAAAGCCTTAGCCCAGAGGCAGTACATGTTAGCTAATCCGAAATTGTCACTGAAGCCTTTCAACTCCAGACGTTTCGGAGATTGTGTCGTTTGTAACCAGTCTGGAAAAGAGCCAAATCCGAAATAACATTGAGAAAGGAGAAACTTCGTCACAACCTGGCGTGCTCATTCAAGTACTTGTTAATGCTTATGAAGTTACCCGTACAACGAGCCTCTCAGGAAGCGCATTCCAAACCCCAGCACGCTCTAGCTGGAAACAAAATCCTCAAAGCATCTCTAAACCTCAAAATCTGCATTTTAGAAGTGTGTTCTCCATTCTTGACCCCTTGTCGATCCATTCAGTTCTCGCCCCTCATAATCATCTCCTTCATCATGCCCCCCTTGTCCTTCTCTGCTCTAAAGTAAACAATCCAATCTAATCCAGCCTCTCTTCAACGCTGACATCCTCTTTCGTAGGGATCCTGGTGAATCTCCACTGCATTTATGGGCGGCACGTTGGCACAGTGGCACAGTGGTTAGCACTGCTGCCTCGCAGCGCCAGAGACCCGGGTTCAATTCCCGCCTCAGGCGACTGACTGTGTGGAGTTTGCACATTCTCCCCGTGTCTGCGTGGGTTTCCTTCGGGTGCTCCGTTTTCCTCCCACAGTCCAAAGATGTGCAGGTCAGGTGAATTGGCCATGTTAAATTGTCCGTAGTGTTAGGTAAGGGTTAAATGTAGGGGTATGGGTGGTTTGCGCTTCGGCGGGTCGGTGTGGACTTGTTGGGCCGAAGGGCCTGTTTCCACACTGTAAAGTAATCTAATCTAAATGTAATCTAATCTCCTCCAGTGCAACCACATCTTTCCAGTAATGCAACTCCCAGAACGGAGCACATCTTGGCTTAACCAGATCTCTGTATAGATCGAAAATGTATGCCTGCATGATTAAAGGCCATACGTACGGTCCCTTATACCTAAAGAACATACCAATTAGCCTGTCAGGTTACATTGAAGGATGTGTGGAGAGGCTCCCTCTGAGCTTCCTAGTCTGCTCCCATTCACTTAGTACTGCTCGGTGCCTTCTTCCAAAATGCACCACCTCACATTTATCATTCCATCTGCCATTGATCTGCCCATCTGGCATTGCATTTATGTATTCCTGTAATATAAGACCTTCCTCCCTACTACCAGCCATTCAGTCGATCTTTTTGTGAAATGCAAACATTCTTATCATAGTGCGCCCCTCACCCATTCCCCTGTTGTGCTTCCAACTTGTTCCGCAACACTCCCTTACATGCACATTCATGCATCTAAATCTTTTATGAATTCCACAATTAATAAAGGATACAGCACTAATCCATGTGGCATGCTACTGGACACTGGTCCCCAAACACGGCGCCTTCTGCCTCCACATTCTGTCTCCTGCTACTAAGATTATTTTAGATGTAAATTTATACCATGTGATATAGTTTATTCTTTTTCCAATATGGAAGAATTCCAACAGACTTGCTCAAACTCTATCGAATCGGATTTCCTAAAATAAATACAATTAGTTAGGTATGACATATCCCAGAAAATGTCATGCTGACTATCCCTGATCAAACGTTTTCTCTTCAAATGGACATCTGTTTTCTCCATTCCAATTTTCTCCAACAGTTTCTCTAACACTGCTCCTATCCCCAGTACTCTATAGTTCCGTGGTGAAACGCCACGACCTTTCACGTAAATTGTATAGACATTCGCTGTTCTCCAGTTCTCTGGCAACTCCACTATCAGAATCTAGTTCAATATTTGTGGAATCTGAACGACTTGGGCTCTCGGGAGGTTAATGGCAGATTAAGTTGAGATATTCGGTGAAGCCGACCTGGATGTTGAGATCATTTCGTCAGATGTTACTCGTTTATCTCAAGCGTCATTGAGACATTTTTCTCAGATATTCCGTTATGCAGGTGGAGAATCACATGGTATGCATTCTCCCAGACAACTGAGACTATCCTAAACTGTGGGAACCGTAGAACAGGCAGGCAAATTTCACATCTGGGGTCGTGTGTGCAGATTTAGTCTCCTCACGGAAGTGTGCAGATTTAGTCTCCTCACGGAAGAAAGGATATTGTTACATTGGAAGCAGCTCAGAGATGGTTCCCTCAACTTATTCCTGCAATGAGGTTGTTTACTTATAAGGAAAGGATAATCTCGTTGATCTAATACCCATTGGAGTTCGCAGAGTGAAAGGTTATCTTACTTTTCCGATCGGACACTGGAAGGAGTCAGCAAAATAAGCCAATTAACACAGGAAATAGAGTAATTCATTCCGCTTCTCCAGCCTGTGACACAGGATCAGCAGGAAGATATTGAGTCCTTTAACTCTATTACACCAGAACAGAACGAAGCTATTCCTCCCCTGAAGCCTGTTATGAGCCACATGAGAAGGTCAATCAACCCGCGATACTGTAACTTTGGACGCAGAGTCAGCCATGCCGCACCATTTTACTGTTACACAGCAACATGATCAGTCTATTGAGCCTCCTGCAGTCTGTGACACAGTAATTGGAACAGATCACGAAGTGACTGGAGTTTGACACACAAGAATAATAGAAGGTCACTCAACCCGCTTAACCTTTCGTACGAGAACTGAAGTCGGAGACGAAACCATTTGAGGCTTTTTTTGTGAGAAAGGAGGAGGTAATTCAACCACTTGTCTATTATATAGGAACAGGAGAAGACCAATCACTCCCTTCATCCCATTTCAGGGACACAGCAAGAGACCGTTCAGTATGTCCAGCCAGTTATGGAGGAATATGAAGATACCCTTCAGCCAGTCAACGTGGTACACAGAAACAGATATTTTCCAGAAGCCTTCAAGCTTGTTACACATGTTCACGTGGAGGGAAAGCGAACCTTGACTTTCTTACTCAGGATATTCAGCCCATAGATACTGTAATGTAGTAACACCAGATGAACGTTCAGCCCATCGAGTGTGTCTAAACCAGGAATAGAATGAAGTCATTCAGACACACATGTGTCTTACACAACAATCGGACAAGATCTTTTGAAGTATTGCGCCTGCGACACAAGAAGTAAAAGAGTGAAAAAGAAGGATATTCACGAATGAATAAAAAGTAGTGAGCAAAATGTTGGGCTTTAAGACAAGTTGTTAGAATGCAATCTTAATTCGTTAATAGCAGCAGCTTTATTTTCAAACCACAATCCATCACTGTCAGAATAGTGATTGAAGAATTTATTTGCTCGAATTCTTTAACGATGTGACAGTCAAAGTAGATAATGGGTATCCTGGAGATGTAAAGTACCTGGTCAGCTAGATGATATTGAGTAAATTGTCGCACAAAATGATAAGCTGTAAAAATAACAGCACTGGGGTTTAGGAGGAATTTCTTAGCATGGATAGAGATTTGATGAACCAGAAAAATACAGAGAAAAATGGAATAGCTTTTTTTTAATGTTTGGCAATGTTTGTGGTTCCAGAGAGTTCAGACCATAGGCCCTGACTATTAATCCTGCGTTGCATT
>NC_057725.1:74212189-74219805 GCF_004010195.1 Chiloscyllium plagiosum | reverse complement strand
AAAAGGTTCTCACTGTCAACCCTATCTAACCCCCTAATCATCTTGTACACCTCAATCAAGTCACCCCTAAACCTTCTTTTCTCGAATGAAAACAGCCCCAAGTGTCTCAGTCTTTCCTCATACGATCTTCCTTCCATACCAGGCAACATCCTGGTAAACCTCCTCTGCACCCGTTCCAGTGCCTCCACATCCTTCCTATAGTATGGCGACCAAAACTGCACACAATATTCCAGATGCGGCCGCACCAGAGTCTTATACAACTGAATCATGACCTCAGGACTCCGGAACTCAATTCCTCTACCAATAAAAGCCAGTATGCCATATGCCTTCCTCACCGCACTATTTACCTGGGTGGCAACTTTCATTACTTGGATGAGTGGATAGAAAACACTGCAGCCTCATTTTCAGATTATGTTAAAGCCGTTTAAAAAGTAGGTTGATGCAGTAAAGTTCGAAAACAATTATAAATAGACGCGAATAGTTTTGGTGAATGGACCTGCATTTGTCAGATAAAAGTTAACGTGGTAAAGTATGGGTTATTCATTTTGATTAGAGGAATGGAAAGGCAAGTTGTTATTCAAATGGAAAGAAATGTCAGAATCATTGCATGCAGAGGGATCTGGGTGTCATCGTGCATATCACATAAAACCTGCACGCAGGTACTGCAAATAATGCAAAATGCAAGCACAATTTCACTGTTTATTTTTAAAAGTACACTGGACAAATCCAGCGAAGAAGTGCAGCAACTCTGCGACGTATTAATGAAACTGATAGTATTGTGTACAGGCTTGGTGCGCTGACTGCAGAAGGGATGTAGTTGCATTAGAGGGAGTTCAGAAGAGTTTTGATTCCAGTGACAAAAAGTAAGTTACATGAAGAGAGATTAAGCAATTCAAGTCTACTCTCTGGAGTGTAGAAGAATTAAAGGAGATCTCATTGATGTCTGGAAGATGTGAAAGATAATTGACAATGTAGTTATGACGTGGACTTTTTCTCATGCGGGGCAACGTAGAAAAAGAGACGAGAGTTTTCAGAAAATGCGAATCTGATTTAAAACAGCGATGATGAGAATTTACTTCTCTCAATTGTTTGTGATTCTGTGTAATTCGTTTCCTCAAATTGTAGTGGATGCTGGGACATTGAGCAAATGAAGGGAATGGAGAGTGAGCAGGAAAGTGGAACTGAGGCCGAGATGACATCAACTATGGTTTTTATGAAATAGCGTATCGGCTTAAGAGGCTGAATTGCCAAGTGAATATTCTTCGTTCTTATTCAACCCTTCGAATATGTTGCACAGGAATGAGGGAGTGCTAGTTACATGAAACAGGAAGCAGACACTCGGGCTAAATCAGTCTGAATAAGTTCAACAGAATGTAGCCAGTGGAGTCACACAGTGACCTGTGTAGGTTCCTCCGAAAGTTATCATCTATGGAAATGATTTCGAGGACAGGAATAAATAACCATTTTTGGCGTTGACATTAAGACATGCAGGATATTCAGTTATCAAGAGGAGGTGAAGAGTTTGCAAGTCCACGTAAACAAATAAAGTCAATGGACAATACTTAGGCAAGTGGAATATAGCAACATGTAGACCCTGTCCTTATTTTCAGGAAGAATGGAAGGCTAGAAGAACGCAGAGAGTTTATATAATTTCGTGACACACTGTATAATGGAGAGTTTAATCTGACCCATTCAGACACTGGAGATGTTGCTCCGTGTCCTTGATTGTCTGCTCCCTAATGTTCCTTGTGGCCACATTGCTCTCACTCCAGATGGAATATTTTGAAATGGTTGGTGTGCGCTGGGGAGTGGTGAGTAGAAGGATGTTTTGAGGCTTGTGTCCAAGGATCTACCTTCATCTAAGAGGCCATCCTGTCTTTCTACGTGGAGACCTGAAGATGATGGGAATGGTTGACTGCTTCTGAATGCAGAGGCTATGGATGATGCCAGAACAGTAAGTGTTCATCAACATGGCTTGATACCACTCCAACATTAATGCAGTGAGAGTTCGTTCAGATCCTCTCCCTCTCCCTGTTTACATGTGGACCCAAAGAGCCATATACTCTACACTATCGGGTATCCCGCTATACGAGGAAAACGAGAATGCACTCGACTGCTTCCTGCTGAGGGAGAAAGCATTGCATTCAAATCATCCAAATATATATCCTCCATCACCGAATGGTAACATTGATATCAACATACCAGAAGATGATGGATAAATCACCCTCTCCTGCCTGGAAAGTTCCAGATCATGGAAGCTGACCGAAACTGTGACAGTAACAGCTACCGACAACATATTCCTCCCTCTGGTGTGAAGCTGCAAGTCGTGTTGAAAGAGGTGACACCGCTCTGTGAATAGCTCCTTGTTCAATCAGTGTCCACTCACACTTTGCTCCTTGATTACGTAAGCTTGGGAATCTGTTCTTGGAAAATCCAAGGTGGTTAGAACAGATCCCTTTACCCACACACAGTCACTCTGTGGCTTTAGAGCTTCAACTTTCTTCAGTTGCTGCTCCATTTGTTGTTCATGATGAGATCTAGATAAGACCATAAGACCATCAGACAACGTCGCAGAAGTTAACACATTCAACCCATTAGGAATCATGGCTCTTTCTACCCCTAAACCTTTATTCTCTTCATTCTCAAGAAGCAATATATCTCATTATTAAATGCAGTTATGAAACTGGCTTCCAGGGCCTAATGTGGCAACGAACACGATAGATTCATCACTCTCTGGCTGAAGACGTTTCTTCTTATATCCATTCTCAAACGTCTTTCCTTTCTTCTGAGGCTGTGCTCTCGTGTCCTCAACACTCCAATCAATCAAAACAGCATCCCGACATGCACACTATTCAGGAAATTCAGTCGTCCATTAAATCCCCTCGCATCCTTCGAATCTCCATCGAGTAAAGAACCAGCATCCTCCAACGTTCCTCATATGTGTCTCGGTGGCTTACTGGTTAGCACTGCTACTTCGCAGCGCCAGAGATCCAGAATCAACTTCAGCCTCAGATGACTGTCTGTGTGGAATTTGCACATTCTCCACATGTCTGCGTGGGTTTCTTCTAGTTGCTCTCATTTCTTTGCACTGTCGAAACGTTAGGTGAATGGTCAAAGCTAAATTACCCAGGGAAATTTTGCTGCAATAGTCATGGTAAATGTTGAGTAACAGGGTAGCGAAATGGGTCTATGTGGAATACCGTGCAGAGGATTTTTCTGCCCTTATTTGTTCAATGGCCTGTTTCTAAACTGTATGATATCTACCATGAACTTCTCATTCCTGGAACAATTCCCGTGAATGTCATCTGAATAAGCACTAGGGCCAGAACATCCTTTCTGCGATATCGGGCCCACATCTGCCCAAAATGCTCCAAATGCGTTCTGAGCAGAGCTCTGTAGAACATCAGAAATACATCCCTGGTTTATATTCAAATCCTCTCGAAGTAAATGTCATCATTGCATTTGTCTTCTTAACTACTGTTTCAACCTGAAATTTTACAGAATCTGGACGAGAGTTCCAAAGTCTCTTTGTACTTTGAATTTCTGAATTTCCTCTCCATTTAGAAATGTCCATGCCTCTATTCTTCCTAGTAAAGTGCAGGATCTCAGGCTTTCCCACGTTGTACTCCATCTGTCACTTTTTCCCTATTCTCCTAAACTATACTGAAATCCTTCTGCAGCCTCCCCGCCTTGTCTACACTACCCATCTCTTTATGTATCTTTGTATCGTGTACAAACGTAGCCAGAATGTCTTCAGTTCTTTCATCCAGATCATTACTATATGAAGTAAAAAAAAAATGTGATCCCAAAACTGAGCTTGCCAGAACACAAACTCACACCATCTACGATTCTGAGAAGGACCATTTTATCCCTAATCTCGACTTTCTGCCAGACAACAAAGCTTCTAACTTTGCTACCAACTTGCCTCTAACACCATGGGTCTTATCTTACTCAGAAGTCTCCTGTATGGCACCTTGTCAAAGGCCTTCTGGAAGGCCGGTTCTAAAAAAATCCGTTGCCTCTTCTTGGTCTAAGCTGCTCGTACTTCATCACAAAATTCTAATAGATTTGTCAGGCATGAACCCCACTTGATGTAACAATGCTGACTTTTGCCCTGTTTTATTCTACGCGTCCAAGTATTCAGAAATCTCATTCTTCATATCAAATTCCAGGAACTTCCCTCTGACTGAGGGTAGGATACTTGGTCTGTAATTTTCTGTCTTCTTCCTTAATTATTTGTTAAACAGGGGTGTTATGTTTGCGAGTTTCCAGTCCTCTTGGACCCTTACTGATTCTGGAGATTTCTGAAAGATCACCACTAACGCGTTCACGATCTATGCAACTATGTCCTTTCGAACTCTTTGAGTGGGTGCGGATTGGAATGCATTCTGGGAAGATGATTGAACTGATATGTTTGGGCAGTGGTTGAGCCCCGAGGCACAACACGTGTAGTGTTTCCCACCCACCCTCCTCCTCCAAACAAAAATAAAAGGACTGGATGGTGTGTTGTTCAGGGAAGGCATTTTGTATTTTTAATTTCGTGATTGGTAAAACATATATTTTCTTTCTTTTTTCGTTTATCTAAGAGAAATTTAATCTTAAGATTAAAATGGCATGAGGTCTCAGACCCATGTTATGCTCCACTTGCTCAAGGTGGGAGCTCAGGGATAGAGCTGATGTCTCTGACTCCTTCATGTGCAGGATGTGTGTCCAGCGGCAGCCCTCGTTAGATGGCATGATGGCTCTGCAGCTACAGACGAATTAACTTTGGAGAATTTGCAAAACTGAAGGGGTCATGGATAAAACATTTAGCGAAATGGTGGCACTGCAGATTAGGAATCTTCTGAGATGAAGGAAATGGGTGTCGAAAAGTCTGAAAAAATGACAAAAAGTTAGTGTAGGTGTCCCCTGCGGTAATCTCCCTCCAAAACAGGTATACCAATTTGAATACTTTTGGGGAAGATAACTCACCAGGGGAAGGCAGCAGTAGCCAGATTCATGGCACCGTGACTGACTCTGCTGTACAGAAGGACAGGAATAAGTGTGGAAGGGCAATAGCAAAGGGGATTCAATTGCAAGGTGAGTTTATGGGCATTTCTCTGGTCGAAAATAAAACTCCCAAGTGTAAGTTGATCCCAGATGCACGGGTCAGGAATGCCAAAGATCAGCGCCAGAACATTCTGAAGGAGAAAGTTGAACAGTTGGGCATTTAGGCACCAGTGATGTATATTTTAAAAAGGGATGAAGTCCTACATGCTTAATATAGGGAGGTAGTAGCCAGGTTATACAGTAGGACCTGAGACTAACGCCACACACTAGTCAGAGAAGAATGATTGAATAAACAAATGAATGCGTGGCTTCAGAGATGGTGCAGGAGGGAGCGTTTCAGACTTTTGAGACTTTGGGATAGAATCTGGGGAAGGTGGGACTATTCCACCTACACGAGACCAAACTGGCACAAATGTCCTTGGAGTTTTTAGCTATTGCTGTTAAGAAGCATTCCAGTTAATGAGGCAGGGAGATGCGAGCAAAATTAGCAGGTTATTCGACAATTAGGAGGTAGTAAATAAAGACTGTGAGGAAATTTGCAACTATGTCAGCGTGATGAAAGGGAATAGTAGGGAGGAGTAAGAATTTGAAAACAAAGGGACTGGTGGTGGGAGGTGAATTTGTTTTAATGCAATAAGTGTAGTCGGCAGGTGCAGTTAGGGCTTGGATTAGCATCTACGAGTATGCCGTAATTGCTTTTACTGAGACTTGGTTGGGTTAATGGTATGATTGGCAACTAAGCATCCAAGAATATTGATGCTTCAGGGTAGATATCAAATGATGTCGAAGAGGTGTATGAGTTGCATTACTGTATAAAGATATTATCACAGTTGTGCAAGTGGCTCCTTCCCAGTTCAGAACTTCAGATTGTTATTTTTTTAGAAAGACCTGAAATTCTTCTCTCCTTTTTCCACCGTCTCTCCCAACTCTCAAATATAACAAGCTACATCGAAATCAGACTTGCTCCAGGTTTAATGCAAATGGAGTACTGCTCATTTTGCAAAGACCGAGGTTTCAAGCAGTCAGGCAATATGGACAGACCTCAGAAACAGTAAGGGTGCGGAAACAATTCTGGGGCTGTACTACGGGGCTCAGAACACTGATCTTGAGATCGAGGTGGAAATACGTAAACAGATTTTGGAAAGTTGTAGGAACAACAGGGTGGTGGTGGTGACAGGAGTTTTTAATTTTCTCAACATTGTTTGGGATTCCCTTAACTTTACAGATCTAGATGAAGCAGAATTTGTAAGGCGCATTGAGGAAGGTTTTACAGAGCAGTATATAAATAGTCCAGCACTGGAAGGGGCCCTTATTTGACCTGGTATTGAGGAATGAGCCTTACCAGGCGATTAAATTTGTAAAGGGGATTAGTTTAGGAACAGTGATCACAAATACGTAAGTGTTTTGATACTCTTGGTCAAAGGAAAACTGCTGAACTGGGCAAAAGCCAATTACTCCAAAATTCGGCAGTAACAGGGGAAGGATTGTGCTGCGGATGTTCGAAGATAAATCCACATGTGATATGTGGGAGGATTTTAAAGAGAGGTTGGTTAGAGTGCAGGTGACACCTGCCCCTGCAAAAATGAAGAATAAAAATGGCAGGATTTGGGAACCATGAATGACAGGTGAAATTGTGAGACTAGCTAAGACGAAAATGGAAGCATACATGAGATCTATGTGAGGAAGCATTGGAAGAATATTGGAAATGTAAGATCAATCTGGAATGAGATATTAAGGGAGGTAAAAGGGGTCATGGGATATGTATAGCAAACATTGTTGAGGAAAATTCGAAAGCATTTTATTCCCAAATAAGGAGCAAGTGGGTAACGAGAGACAGGATTGATCCACTTGACGACAAATGAGGAAAGTTATGCATGATGTCAGTGAAAACAGTTGAAATTCTTAACAAGTAATTTGTATCATTATTCACCGAGAGGAGGGTCATGATGAATGTTGAGGTTAAGGAGAGTTGTTTGATTACTCTAAGACATGTCGGAAGAAGAAAATAAAAAGTGGTCAGTATTCCAAAAGGCATTGAGGTGACAATTCCCCAGATCGGGATGGAATTTATTTCAGGTTGTTGAGGGACTTGAGAGAGGGGAAACAGCTGGGGCCTACATAGAACATAGAACATAGAACATAGAACATAGAAGAATACAGCGCAGTACAGGCCCTTGGGCCCTCGATGTTGCGCCGATCCAAGCCCACCTAAACTACACTAACCCACTATCCTCCATATACCTATCCAATGCCCTCTTAAATGCCCATAAAGAGGGAGAGTCCACCACTGTTACTGGCAGGGCATTCCATGAACTAACGACTCGCTGAGTGAAGAACATACCCCTAACATCAGTCCTATATCTACCCCCCCATCTGTTTTTTTTTGTGCCAAAACGTGGCGAGCTGTCTCACAGACTCGTCAAGGAACAGCCTGACATAGTCATACTCACAGAGTAACCCCTTACAGATAATGGCCAGACACCACCATCACCATCCCTAGATAGACAGTGTGATGATGGAAAAGCACAACAGGTCAGGCAGCATCCAAGGAGCAGGAGAATCGACGT
>NC_057725.1:74190507-74210033 GCF_004010195.1 Chiloscyllium plagiosum | reverse complement strand
GGGTGAGGTGTCGAAGGACTGGAGAATTTTTAATGCTCGCTAATGATCTAGGTGTAATCCAGGGAACTATGGACAAGTGAGGCTGACGTGTGTCATAGGGAAGCGCTGGAGAAGATACTGAGGAACAGTTTTCATTGCCAAATGGAAGAAAATTGGCTTATCAGTAATAGTCAACATGGTTATGTGCGGGAAGGTCATGTTTTACTAACTTAATAGATTTCTTTGACGAACTGGCAATGTTATTGATGGGGGAATGGCTGGAGATGTCAAATATGTGGACTTCGGAGAGTCGTTTGATAAGGGTTCCTATGGTAGGCTGATGGAGACGCTCAAATAACATGGGATCCATGGTGAACTTGTTAGATGGATAAAGAACTGGCTGGGCAACAGGAGACAGAGAGTAGTATTGGAAGGGAGATTCTCAGAATTGAGAACTTCAAGCAGTGGTGTTCCACAGAGATCCCTCCTGAGACCATTGTTCGTTGTCATATTCGTAGATGACTTAGAGACAGATGACGCAAAGATTGGTGGAATATCGGATAGTGAAGGAGACTGTCAGAGAATCCAGCAATGTATATATAAATTGAAGTGTCTGGCAGAGAAATGGTAGATGGAGATCCGGGCAAATGCGTGGTGCTGTATTTTGGTAGGTCCAATTCAAGAGCGAACCATACAATAAATGGAAAAGGTCTGTGGTAAATTAATATACAGTGAGATCTGGGTGTTCAGGCCCATTGTTCCCTGAAGGAGACAGCGCAGATTAATAGAGTGGTCAAGAAGGCATGCAGCTTTAAAAGCAGGCAAGCCGGGAAAAGAGGGGGAGGCGCGGCCTTGTTAGTCAAAGATAATATAACGGTGGCTGAGAGAATATTTGATGAGGACTCATCTACTGGGTTAGTGTGGACGGTGGTTAGAAACAGTAAGATCACATTTCTTGGCGTTTTTTTTATAGGCCTCCGCAGAGTTTCATGGAGGTGGAAGAGACGATTAGCAAAATTATTCTGAGTAGGAGTGAAAGGAACAGGGTGGTCATTATGGGGGACTTTAACATCCCCAACATTGACTGGAAACGTTATAGCTCTAGTACGTCTGATGGATAAGTTTTTGTCCAATGTGTACAGGAGAGTGTCCTGACACAGTATGTCGAAGAGCCGACAAGTGGGGAGGCCACACTTGATCTGGTATTTGGTAATGAACCAGACAAGGTGTTTGATTTAGTTGTAGGTGAGCACTTTGGAGAGAGTTCATTTTAGGGATAGGTACATGTCACAGGTCAAGAGTTATCGATGGAGCAAGGACAATTATAATGCGATTAGGCAAGAATTGGGATGTATAGAATGATGTAGTTAAAGGCAGGAGATGCAGACAATCGATAAGTGGAGCTGGTTTAAGGAACAGTTATTGCGTCTCCTCTATAGGAATATGGAGGAAGTGATAAGGTACGGGAACAGTGGTTTACTAGAGAAATTACATCTCTTGTTATGAAGGAGGAGGCTAATATGTTGACGAGGCAATATGTTACAGTTGCGACGATGGAAAGTTAGAGATGAGCTAGGAAGGATTTAAAGAGAGAATTAAGAAGACCAAAGAGAGGACACGAGCTGTCTTTTGAAAATGGAATAAAGGAGAACCCTAAAGCTTTCTATAGGTATATGCTGATTACAAGGATGATTAGGGTAGGAATAGGGCCAGTCAAAGACAGAAGTGGGAGTTGAGTGTGGACCATGTAGAGATTGGAGAGGTGCGAAATGAACATTTCTCATCAGTGTTAACTCAGGAAAAGGAGAATATTGTATAGGAGAAGAATGAGGTACGAGGTATTAGAAATGATCGAGGTTAGTTATTCACAGGTGTTATCAATTCTAGAAGGACTGAAAGTAGATAAGTCACCTTGGCCGTATAATAGTTATCCGAGAATTCTCTGAGAATCTAGAGAGGAGATAGCAGAGCCTTTGGCTTTGAGATTTGAGTCATCATTGTTTACTGGTTTAGTACCTGAGGACTGGAGGATTGCAAATATTGTGCCCTTATTCAAGAGGGGCAGCAGAAATGACCAGTAATTATAGACCAGTGATCCTTATGTCTGTTGTAGGAAAGGTTTTAGAAAGGATTATGAGAGATAAGATTTATTATTATCGATCACGAAACAATTTGATTTCAGATAGTCAACATGGTTTCGTCAAGGGCCAGTCGTGTCTCGCAAACCTTATTGAGATTTTTGAGAAGGCAGCCAAACATGAGGATGAGGGAAGGGCAGTTGACGTGATTTTCAATAAAGCTTTTGATAAGGTTCCACATGATAGTTTGATGGAGAAAATGCAGAGGCATGGAATTGAGGGTGATTTAGAGGTTTGAATTAGAAACTCTCTTTCTGGAAGAAGGTAGCGAGTGGTGGTTGATGGGAAATGTTCAGTCTAGAGTCAAGTTGCTAGTGATATGCCACAAGGATCTGTTTTGGGACCAATGCTGTTTGCCATTTTTATGAATGACTTAGACGCAGGCATAGGTGGATGGATTAGTAAATTTATCGACGACATAAAAGTTGGTGGAGTAGTGGACAGTTCTGAAGAATGTTACAGGTTGTAGGGGGATTCGATAAACTGCAGAATTTGGCTGAGAAGTGACAAATGGAGTTCAATGTAGCAAAACGAGAGGTTTGGGAAGAATAACAGGAAGGCAGCGTACTTGGTCAATGGAAAGAATCTTGATAGTGTGGACGTGAAGAGCGATCTTGGAGTCCATGTGCATAGATCCATGAAAGTTTCTACCCAGATGGATAGTGATGATTAGAAGGTGCACGATGTGTTAGATTTCATTGGGAGAGGGATTGAGTTTTGGAACCGCAATATCATACTGCAAATATTCCAAAAGCTGGTGCGGCCACACTTGGAAATTGTGTACAGTTCTAGTCGCCCCATTACAGGAAGGATTTTGAAGCATTGGAAAAGGCGCAGAGGAGGTTTACTCGGATGTTGCCTGGTCTGGACGGAAGGTATTATGAGGAAAGGGTGAGAGACTTGGGTTTGTTCTCATTGGACAGAAGAAGGTTAAGGGGGGATTTGGTAGAGACATACAAGATGATCAGAGGATTAGATAGGTTAGACAGTGAAAGAGTTTTTTCGAGGATGATGGCGTTATCTTTTATGAGAGGGCATAATTACAAATTGAGGGGTGATAGATTTAAGACAGACGTCAGAGGCAAGTTCTTTATGCGGAGTGGTAAGGGTGTGGAATGCCCTACCAGCTAATGTAGTCAACTCAGCCGCATTAGGGAGATTTAAACAACCCTTCGATAAGCACATGGATGATTTTGGGATCTTGGAGGGGGACGAGCTGAGATTAGTTCACAGCTCGGCGCAACATCGAGGGCCGAACGGCCTATTCTGCGCTGTTTTGTTCTATGTTCTCTGTTCTATGTTTTCTTTCATCGGACTGACTATTGTGTACGAGAGTTAGCAGATCATGTTACAGTTGTATGAGACTTTGTTTCGGCCACATTTGGGGTACTGCTTGCAGTTCTGGTCGTCACAACACTCAAATGATGTGCATGCTTTGGAGAGGGTGCAGAGGATACTTACTGGAATGTTGCCTGGTATGGAGGGCAGTAGTTATGAAAACAAGTTGAGCAAATTAGGATTATTTTCGTTAGAAAGATGGAGGTTGAGGCGGAAACTGATTGAGGTGTAAATTATCATGAGAGGAATAGACTGGGTGGACAGCAAGAAGGTTTTATTTCCAGAGTGGAGGACTCAGATGGGTTCATGAGTTCAAAGTAAGAGAGAAGAAGTTTAGGGGAGATACACATGACAAGTTCTTTACACAGTTGGAGACTGGAATGCATTGCCAGTGGGGTGGTAGACGCGTGCACGATACCATCAATTAACATCTACCTAAGTAGATACATGAATGGACAGGGAAAAGAGGTATACAGACCCCGAGAAAACAGGCAACGGCTTCAGGTGGAAGATTTGTATCAGCATAGGCTTGGATGGCAGGAAGGCCTGTTCCTTTGCTGTAATTTTCTTTGTTCTTCGTTCTTTGCTTATTGAAATAGGAGGTAACAGTGGGGGAGTCGGGCTATCTGAAGGAGTGAGACGTTCGAGAGTCCAATCACAAGATTGAGAACATTGTAAAAGACTTGGCCAGAGCAGCTGAAATGTTTCGTTCCTTCAACTTCTGGATTTGCCTCACATTACAGCCAAAACCACAGAAACTGAGACAACATGTCAGCTTATTATGGAGATCTATCCAGTTCATGCTGGTATATTGCTCTATAAGCTAAACCATCTGCCCAGCATGGCGAGCAATACAAACCTTTGGCAGTATATTACTGTTATACGTGCACGAGATAACTGTGTAAAATGCAGAAATTCACAGCCTATATTTTGAGTGTCAGTAAATAGAGCTTCCATCAATGTATATCCTTCTGTCTCCACTGCACCATTACCAGGCAAGTAAATGCGTCTGTGTAGTATTCGATGGGAAAATCGTTGTTTGAGAGCAAATATTCATGGAGGAAATGTGCTTAAATATAAACAACAAACAGGGGATTTGGGTAATCCACAAAGAGAGCCTGAGAGATATTTCATGGTCAGATATGATGACATACTTGAGATGATTTCAATAAAGACAATGCCAGACCCAATAAGAATACCTTACCTGTCAAGGAACTCTGGACCTGCACTGCAAGGCTTCTTCGTTTGACAACGCAGGACCCTTACTGTTAAGTATATAAGCCCACACCTGATTTACGGAAGGCACCTCACATTCATCTAGATTATTTACCACCTGGCGCTCCTCAGCTCATTTCACATCTGATCAAGGCCCTGTTGTGTTCTGTGGAAATGTTCTTTGCTGTTCACTGCACCATCTCTTCTGATGTCATCTGCAAACGTCCCAACTGTCCCTTCTGTTCTCATATCTAAAATATTTACATAAATTATGAAAAGTAACGGATGGAGCACCGATAATTCTGTCACTCCATTGGTCACACCCCTCCAGTTTGAAAGGCAACCCTTCCATCTCCCACCTTGGAGCCAATTTTGAATCCAAATGGCAAGTTGTCCCCGTATTCCATATAAGCAAAACTTGCTAACCAGTCTACCATGTGGAACTTCGTCAAATATCTCACTGACGTCCATATTGACAATGTCCACATCTCTGTGTTAATCAATCCTCTTTGTCACTTCTTAAAAAAAAACTCAATTAGTGAGACACGACTTTCTGGGCACAAAGTCGACAGAGTGTTGCTGCAAAGGCACAGTTGGTCAGGCAGCATCCGAGGAGCAGGAGAATCGACGTTTTCAGCATAAGCACTTCATCAGGAATGACAAGTCATGTTGACTATCCATAATCAGTCCGTGCCGTTCAAAATACATGTCATCATTCCATCTAAGAACTTGGTCACCACAGACGTCAGGTTCAACGGTCTAAAGTTCCTTAGCTTTCTTTCCCACGTTCCTTAATTTTTTAAAAATAGTTTCACCACGTTAGACTTCAGGCACCTTACGTGTGGCTATCGATGATACAAGTATCTCAGCAAGAGGTCCAACAATCATTTCCCTAGCTTCCGACAGAATGTTTGGGCATGTCTGTCCACGTGCCGGGGATTTATTCATCTTTTCAGTCTAATCATATCCAGTACCTCCTACTATGTAATACAGACATGTTTCCAACAATCATTTCCCTAGCTTCCGACAGAATGTTTGGGCATGTCTGTCCACGTGCCGGGGATTTATTCATCTTTTCAGTCTAAATCATATCCAGTACCTCCTACTATGTAATACAGACATGTTTCATGATTTCGCTATTATTACCCAAGTTTCCTGGCTTCTATATCCATCTATGCAGTAAGTACTGATGAAAAATGCTCATTTAGTACTGCCTCCCCCCCCCCCGCTAATCTACTCCGGTTCTACAGATTAGCATTAGATCTTTAAGAGGACGTATTCGCTCCCCAGTTACTATTTTGTCCTTAATGCATTTATTAAATCGCTTTGTGTTATTCTTGACCTTGTTTGTCAAAGCTATCAGAAGTCTCATTTTTGCCTGCCTAATTTCCTCGCAAGTGTACTAATACTGCCTTTCGACTCTGTTGGGTAACCACTTTAAGTCTGGAAATACGAGTCTAATGACGATAATTAATTTTCGACTGTTGGAAAAAAGTCTGGTTTACTAATGACTTTACAGGAAGCAACTGCGTGTAACCTCAGACACACAGCAACGTGGTTGAGTCTTATCTGCCCTCTGGGTCATTATGGACGTAAAATAAATGCTGCCTAGCCAGTGACACCTTCGTCTGAGAATGAATAAATTCAGCAACTCAATTCCTACTGCCTTTCCCTGACATATGCTTCGCTCTTATTCGTGACCAGAACCTCAATTTCTCTTGTCATCGAGTATTCCTTATACGTACCAACCTTACACATCACGCTAATAGGAATGTACACTCTCTGGCCGCATGGCATTTATTTTTTGAAGTCTTCCCACTTCTCAACTGGCCACTTATGTGCTAATATATGTCCGAATCGACTTTTGAAAGTTCGTGTCTAATAACAGCAAAATTGGACAATCTTTTCCATGTCTATTTTGGAACTATCAGAATTATGTCTACTTGCTCCGAAGTGCTTACTAATTGTAGCACTCGCCTGCCCTGCCTTATTTCTCAAGACTGGTCAAGTTTAGTTCCTTCTCTGTGATGAAGATTATTGGACAATCAGCTGCAGTTCTGTATCTGAGAGTGGGTTCAGCACAGTTTTCAACTCATTGGGATGAATCTAACAATATTTTTTCTCCTTGTTATTTCCTTCTAGTGTGACTAAACGGTCGTCTGCACGATGCTGATCTAGTTTCCTGATGCTATCCTATCAAACCCGCCTCCTGAACACCTACGCCACCCGAAGGTGTCCCGCTCATTCAATGCCAGCCCGATTCTTCACACATCATTGCTTGAAGTACTCACTATCGTGAGTATGCTCTTTGATATTCAATAATCCCAGGCACTGTTGCCATCTTCAGAAAGCCCATGTGCATACGGTTCAGCTTTCTCCGTGTATAGCTGCGTTGCAGTTTGCCATGAACAGAACGTGCAGACTGCAGATGTTGGAGATCGGAGTCGAGATTGTGGTGTCAGAAAATCACAGGAGGACAGGCAGCATCTGAGGAGAAAGTAGTACTGACGTTTCCGACATAAGCATTTCGTCAGAAATGAGGCTTGTGAGTTAAGCGTGCTGAGAGATAAATGAGAGGTGGTGGGCAGATCGCTATGAATCTGATTGATCGGGGGGGTGGAGAGGATAGTTGGGATGGAAGATGGACAGGTAAGAGACTTCAGAGGGCGATACTGAATTGGATGTTTGGACCTGGGATGAGGTGGGATAAGGGAGATGAGGAAACTGATAAAAAAATCCACATTGATTCCTTCTTGTTCGAAGGTCTCAAGGCAGAAGACAAGGTGTTCTTCCTCCATGAATCTTTCTGTTGAAGGGCTCCTGCTCGAAACGCCGATTTAACTGTTCAGCAGATGTTGCCTGACCTGCTGTGCATTTCCAGCACCACTCTAATCTCAAGCATCTGCAGTCCTTTCTTTCACCCCGTTGTTCCTCCAGGCCACTGGTGGCTGGGGTTCGGCAGTGGAAGAGGCCCAAGACTCACATACTGGGCCTCCTCCACGTTGTGCAGTGGGAAGTGGAGTTAATGTGTTCGGCCACAGGGCGGTAGGGTTCAGTTTACAACAAATTTGAGGGATTTGGGAAATAGACAGTGCGAGTAACAGTGTCAAGGAAGGATGTGTTCACAGGTTTCTTAATGTTGAACTGAAGATATTCCATCAGCACCGAGCAACACAGACTGGCCTTTCCAGCAATCATTAATTAATGGGATATTGTTGTCAGTTTAGACAGAGTCACAGAGTCAAAGATTTGTACAGCGTGGAAGCAGATCCTTCAGTCCAACTTGCCCACGCTCGCCAGATATCTGAATGTAATTTATTTCCATTTACCAGAACCTGGCCCATATCGCTGTAAACCCTTTTTATCTATGTACCCCCAAATAACTTGTAAATATTATAATTTACCTTCATCTCCTCCACTGGAAGCTCATTCCATTTGTGCATCACGAAGTGTATGAAAATGCTGCTCCTGAAGTCCCTTTCAAATCTTTTCCGTTTCACCTTACATTTATGACCTCTAGTTTTGGGGAAAATTGAGAGTCATATTTACTCTATCAATTTCCCTCAAGCTGCAGGGAAAGTAGCCACAATCGATTTAGCATTTCCCTTCAAATTAAATTCTGGCAACATCTTTGTGAATCTTTTCTGATCCCTTGAAGTTTCATAACCTCGTTCCCACAAGTGGGAGACGAGAATTGAACACCATAGTCCAAACGTGAACAAACGAAAGTCCTGGACAGCTGCAAAATGACCTTCCAACTCCTTTTGTCAAATCAACTGCTCACTAAAGAAAAGCATGCCAAATGCCTTCTCCACTATCGTCTCTAGTGACTCCACTTTCAAGGAACTATGAACATGTATTCCCAAAGTCTCTTTGTTTGGCTCAACACTGATATCAGTCTCACTGGTCTTACCTGTCTATTGTACCTTGGCTTTTACTTACCATTTAAAAAAAATGTATTTTAATAGGGGCACCCTGTTAGCCAACGGCCAGTCTTCTGGCACAAAATCGTGTGGTTATCAATGATACAAATAACGCAGCAATGGTTCCAGCAATCACTTCCCTTGCTTCCCTCAATATTCCATGATAGATCTGATCAGGTCCCACCAATGCATCCATGTTTATACATTTTGAGACCTACATCATCTGCCCCTCCGTAAGACAGGCAATTTTCAAAATGTTACTATTGCTTTTCCATGTTGTTGAGCTTCCATATCCTTTTGCAAAATATATTCAAAATTATTACCGCACCTCATATCCTGCAGTTCCGAGCATTCGGAGCCTTGCTGGTCTTTCAGGAGCCCTATTCTATGCCGGGTTACTCTTTTAACTGTAATATATTTTGAGAATACCTTTGGATTCTTCTTAGCCCTATTTCCCAAAGCTATATTATGTCCCTTTTATTGACCTCCTGACTTCCCTGTGAAGTGTACCCCTACTGCCTCTACAGATTTATCTAGCGATTCACAGTACATCTGGAATGAGGAGCTAAATGGTGATCATTCTGATTTTCAGAAAACACCACCTGGTTCACTCATGTCCTTACACGAAGCAAACTGCCATCCTTTTAGGCTGGGCTACATCTGACCTCAGAAGCACAGAAATGTGGTTAACTCTGAACTGCCCTCTGTAATATTAGTGATGGCCTAGCTAGCGATACCTTCAACCGTGAATGAATTAAAAAATGAACTTGATTCCTTATGTCTTTACCGTATCCACGTTATCTGTGACCAGACCCAAAGTTTCCTTAGTAATCTAGAATTTCTTACACCTACCAGCCTCAAACTTCATCCTGGCAGGATCATCCAATCTATGGGCCCTTGACATTTGAAGTGTTCCCAGTTCTCAGCTGCCCCTCCACTGCGAATATCTGTCCCAACCTACTTCTGAAATTTCTTGCTTAATATCATCAAAATTTGCCATCCAGCAATTTAGAGCATTAACCTTTTCCGTCTCTATTCTAAATCAAATAGACTTATGATTACTTGCTTCAAAGTGTTTCCCTACTGATACTTCAGTCAACTGCTCTGCCTTATTTCCCACGAGTATTTAAAAATTGGCTCCTTTCTGTGTTGGACCGTATTGGACAAGCAGCTTTACCTTTATAAATGGGAGGGGTCAGCAGATTCTTCGACTCATTCGGCTGAATCTAATAATGATTTGACTCTGTCATTTTCACTGAATATGACAGAGAGATCGTCGGTATGAGGCTGAGCTAGTTTTGCGGTGCTATCATATATAACTCATCTCATTAATTACCCACCCCACCCCATGGTGTCACTCTGACCCAATGCCACGCCGATTCTCCCACCCATTATGGCTGGATGCACTCCCCATCACTCGGATGCCCCTGGATATTCCGTGAGCACTGTCATTGGTGCCATCTGTGAATGTCAAATGGGAACACGGTTGAATATTTTTTGTTTGGAGCTGCCCTGCACGGTTGACCCCAAGCATAGCAGATAAGGGACAATTTATCTACAAGCGTACGGAGGTCTAGGTAAATATGCAAGTACAGAGGAAGACCATTCTTTTCTTAGAGGATTCCACACCAGCAGATTCAGCGAGCATGGGCTGAGTTCACCACCCTAGCTCAGTGCAGTATCTGCAGTCTGAAGAAATGTCCAGCAATAAAGAAAAAGCAGCAATGACCGCCCTAGCTCTGCCAGGATAAGTGTCACCATATTCTCTCTGTCCTGTCGCACTCACTCTATATCTGTTAAAGCACGTACCTGTGAACACCTCTGATGCTCCAGCTCTTTCACTAATTCATACAACATCTTCCCCCTTCCACTTCTCTTTCACCCACCCACTATACCTCATATGCGGTGATAACAGTAACTGGATATAACACTGTGGACTTACTAACTCCAGACACCTCAAGACTCTCCCTCTCCCACCCCCACCACATATCTGCACCTGTATTGGCAGCATGGTCACCCATTCACACTCTCAGTCCCGCTATCTGTTTCACCCTTTCCCTGAGAGTCTTCTTGTCGTCGGACAGAAAGGGGAAAGCGTGTATTAGAATGCCCAGTATTTGTTCCCTCACTAACCGTCCCCCGCTCCACTACTTTCCATCATTTATATGAATGATTTGGATGTAAACATAGGAGGTATAGTTAGTAAATTTGCAGATGGCACCAAAATTGTAGGTCCAGTGGACAGTGAAGAAGGTTATCTCGGATTACAAAAAGATTTGATGGGCTGAGAGACAGATGGTGTTTGATTTAGATAATTAAATTTGTAAAAGCAAATGGAAGATCAGTTGCAATTGTACAGGACATTAGTTTGGCCACTTTTGGAATATTGCATGAATTCTCGTCTCCTTCCTATCGTAAGGATCTTGCAACATCTGAAAGAATTCCGAAAAGATACAGAAAAGAAACATGAAAGGGTTGGAGAATGTGAGCTATAGCGAGAGGCAGAATCGACTGGGGCTGTTTTCCCTAAGCGTCGGAAGCTGAGGGGATAACCGTATAGATGTTTATAAAATCATGCAGGGCTATGAGAGGAAAAAATAGACAATGGCGTTTCCCTGTGATGGGGATCTCCGGAATGTGAAGGCAGAGGTTTGCAGTGAGAGAGAATAGATATAAAAGCGACATATTGGGGTAATGTTTTCACACAGATGGTGGTGCATGGAATGAGCTGTCAGACGAGGTCGTGGAAACTGGTAAAACTTCACATTTAAATGGTATCTGCATTGGGTACATGAATAGCAAAGGTTTAGAGGGATAGGGGCCAGATGCTGGTAAATGGGATTAGATGAGTTAAGGATATCTGGTCGGCATAGACGAGTTTGGCCGGAGGGTCTGTTTGCATAATGTACATCTCTATGACTCTGTGAATGGCTCTGCCATTCAATAATATCTGAAAAAATTCGCAAACCCATTCTCTCGCATTCTGCCATAATCCTTCTTCCCCCGACAATCAGTAACATCTCTATCTCTGTCTTAAATACACTTAATGATTTGTCGCCCACCGCCTTCTGTGGCAGTCAATTCCATAGATTCACTGCTCACGGGCTGAAGAAGTTCCCACTTATCGCCGTACTAAAAGGAATTCACTTTACTCTCAGGCTATGCCCTTGGTTCTTAGTGTCTCCGATCAGTGGCCCTGGAATCTGAGAAAGAAGGAATTTTCCAATGAAGGGCATTTCTTACTTTAAACACACTGTCAGCACCCTTCCCATCTGCCAAAACTTAGAAGCCGTAGCCCTGATACATTCTTCACTTTTCTGTCGAGCTGTTACAACTGGAATCTCCACCGTCTTAGTGGCAGGCAGTTGGGCTCACAACACATCGTCTCCACCACCTCCCAGGATGGGAAAACGGATGTCCATCCTACACCTCCTTCTGAAAGCAGCTCAGAAACTGAAACTAATCTGCGAAAATTACTGTCCTCCCCACGTGTTCTGACGTCTTCTGTAATCTGTTCTCATACGTAGCCAGTTCCATCTGTTCTTGCAACCCCTTTGTAATTGCACAGCCTCTGTTTTATATTGTCTTTTCATGGTCATGACACCAAAGCACACACCTCACATTGCTCTGCATGTATCCTTTCCTGTCATAAATGTGAAAAATATACCAAGTTGTTGCTGTCCTGTTGAAGTTGTGAGCTGTGCTCCTCGCACATTACAATTCTTCCAGGTTTGGTATTTCCAAACTTGGAAATTGTGCTGCAGTCACATTCCGCATAGAACCACTGACAAACCCAAAGGTGTGAGCTAGGGCAATACTGATAGAATCCCCAAGGACAGACTGAAATGCCGACACACACCAGACAGAGTTAGTGAAAGATTGACGAGCTCACCAAGGAGAGAGATGAATATTGACAGATGCCCCATGCCTATATTAGTTTCAGTGCATTAGTGACACCGTAATTAGTGTCAATGTCTCTGTATTCGTCTATGTATTTGTTTTGGTCCGGTATGGCAGTCCCTGTGGCGTTTCAAGTGATGTCATATACCCCAATATGAGTTCGAAGGAAGATTGCCTCGACCCGATCTCTTAACTTTCTTTTATCTCCACAGATGGTGCGAGTCCTGCTTAATACTCTGTTGTTGTTACTCTCTGTTGGCCTCAACACACCACTGCACAGGTGGCAGCGGACGTGAAAAACATCAGGGATTTTGTCTGAGAGGGAGAGAATGAGGAAAACAGCTCACAACACGTTCCAAACTGACAGCGCCATCGCACACACAGAAAAGAAAAGAGTAGTAATAAACGGGTCTATTTTGGAATGGTAGGCGGTGACCAGTGGGTACCACAGGGTTCGCTGATGGGACCGCCGCTGTTTACAATAATATAGATGAAGGCATTAAAAGTAATATTAGCAAATTTTCTGACGACACAAAGCTGGGTGGCAGGGTGAAATGTGAGAAGTATGTTATGACAATACAGGGTGCCTTGGACAGGCTAGGTGAGTGGACGATTGCATGGTAGATGCAGTTTAATGTGGATAAATGTTTGATTATCCACTTTGGCGGCAAAAACAGAAATGCATTTTCCTATCTAGACTGAGTCACGTTAGGGTAATGGTGAGTCCAAAGAAATATAGGTGTTCTTGTATATCAGTCAATGAAAGCAAGCATACAGATGCAGCAGGTAGTGAAGAAAGCTAATGGCATGCTGGTCTTCATAACAAGCGGATGTCAGTATAGGAGCAAAGCGGTCATTCTGCAGCTGTACAGTGCCCTGGTTAGACCGCACCTAGAAAACTGTGTGCAGTTCTGGTCTCCAAATTTGAGGAAGGACATTCTGGCTATTGAGGGAGAATGGTGTAGTATCACGAGGACAATTCCCGAAATTGCGGGTGTATCATATGTTGAAAGATTTCATACAATTGTACACACTTGAGTTTATCAGGATGAGGGGGGATCTGATTGAGATTTATAAAATTATTAGTGGAGGCAGGAAGCATGTTTCTGCGATGGTTGAGTCCCGAACCAGAGGACACAGTTTTAATAAAAAGGGGTAGGTCATTTAGAACAGAATTGAGGTGAAGGTTCTTCAGCCAGAGAGTAGTGGATATATGGAATGCTCTGCCCCAGAAAGCAGCGAGACTAAGTCTCTGGATATTTTCATGAAAGAGCTTGATAGAGCTCTTAGAGATAGTGGAATCAAGTTTTATATGGATAAGTCAGGTACAGGATACTGATTGTGGATGATCGCACATGATCAGAATGAATGCTGGCGCTGGCTCGAGGGGCTGAATGGCCAGCTCCTGCACCTGTTGTCTTTTGTCTAATGTCTCACTTCCAGAAACACGCGCACACACAGCTAAGCACAGAGAGAGAGAGAGAAAGGCACAGAAACACACACACACAGAAACTTACAGACTTGGCATGGAGAGGATTGCCGTTTTGCTGAGGCCCTCAGAGTGAGCACACACTGACACACAGTGTAGATATTAAAGAGTATTTCCATTGGAATTATGTCCACCTCCCACAAGTGAACCATATTTTGTACGGAGGTAAGATGAATTTTATTGCATTAATTTGCAAAGATTAGTAATTTATTCTTTCACATAATCTTACATGTAAGAAAATGAATCAAAAGTCCTAAAACACACCAGCAGAATGGCAGTGTATTTTTATAAATAGAGGAGGGACAGCCAGAGGGAGAGGGAGAGGGAGAGGTAAGGGAGGGAGAGAAGTCTTGACCTCCATTTCACTGATTCACCTCCACAACAGAAACGTTTCTTGCACATAGATGCAGAGACTGAGATAAAACATACATACACACACAAATGCAGGAACACACAAAACATGCGTAGAGAGATGGATTCACACAGAAAGGGGCACACAGAGGCATATATAGGGACAGAAATTGACAAACAGGCAGAGATGTGCAGAAACATACTTGGACACACAAACACACGTACAATCACAGGGTTAGACAGCATGGAAACAGATCTATTGGCCAATACGGTCGAGGCTGACAATAATCCCAACCTTAACCAGTCCCATCTGCCTGTGCTAGGCCCATTTTTCTGTTTAAAAAACCTTATCTTCTTCTTGTACTTAATGAAATGCCTTTTAAAGGTTGTAACTTTACCCACTTCGATCACTTCCTCAGGAACTTCATCCGTACTTGACAGGTAAGAAGAAAATGCATCGGTTCTGAATAGGTTTACTGGACAGCTCTGTGGGGCGATTGCTGGGCAGTTTCCAGTGTGTTTTTTTGTCGTCATCAGTAGTCACATTTGAGGTGCTGGAAGACTTGAGATTGTCTAACGTGGTGCCATTGTTAAACAAACGGTGAAGGAAAAGCCGTGGAACAATCGAACGGTGAGCCTGACAACAGTGGTGAGCAACCTGTTGGAGGAACTGCTGAATGACACAATTTACATGTATTTGAAAGGCAAGGACTGATCAGGGACAGGCAGTATGGCTTTCTGTGTAGAAAGTCATGTCTCACCAATTTTATTCATTATATTTTGAAGATGTAACCAGGAAGATTGACCAGGCCAGACCAGAGAATATGAACGAAATAGACTTCAAGATTTCATTCGACAACATCTCACAAGGTGGCCTGGTTAGCAAGGTTAATTCTGATGGAGTGCATGTGGAAATAACCATTTGGATACTCAACTGGCTCGAAGGTAGAAGACAGACAGTGATTATGGAGTGTTGTTATCCCGACTGTAACCAACAGCGTGCTGAAAGGTTCAGTGCTAGGTCCATGCTTTACTTTATTTGTATAAATGATTTGGATGTAAACATAGGAGGCATGGTCAGTAAGTTTACAGATTACACCAAAATTGGAGGTTTAGCAGAAAGTAAAGAAGTTTATTTCAGAGTACAATGAGATCTCCAATCACGTGGTCCAATGGGCCGAGGAATGACAAATGGAGTTTAATTTAGAAAGACGTGAGGTGGTGCATTTTCGAAAGGCAAATCAGAGCAGGACTTATAAAACTATCCGGAAACTCCTGGGGAGTGTTGCTGAACAAAGAGACTTTGGCTTGCAGGGTCATAGTTACTTGAAAGTGTTGTTTCAGCTGGAAGGCATAGTGAAGAAGATTTTCATATACTTGCCTTGTTGGTCAGTATAGAGTTGGAAGATCATATTGTAGCTCTACAAGACATTGGTTTAGCCACTTTTTGGAACACGGAGTGCGATTTTACTCTTGCTTCTGTAGGAAGGATGATGTAAAACTTGAATGGTTTCAGAAAATGCTTAAAAGGATGGTGCCAGGGTTGAAGAGTTTCAGCCAGAGGGAGAGGCTGAACAGGTTCTGGCTTTTTTCCATGGAGCATTGGAGGCAGTGGAGTGAACTTAGAGGTTTACAAAGTTTTCAGTGGCACGGACAGAGAGAATAGCCATGACCTTTTGCCCATGGTGGCGCTGTCAAAACTAGAGGGCTTAGGAAAAATGTGAGAGGAGAAATACATAAAAGGGATTTATCGAAGAGCCACATTTTCACATATAGGGTGATGGGTGCCCAACGAGCTGCGAGGGGAATTGGTGGAGGTTGAGTAAATTGTATCATATAAAAGGCATCTCTATCAGCACATGAATAAATGTTTAGTGGGATATGGTCCAAATTCTGGCAAACAAGACTACAATAACTTAGAATATCCGGTCAGCGGGGACGAGACGGAAGGAAGGGTCTGTTTCCATGCTGTACAGCTCTATGACTCTATTCTTTTTTTTGTAAAATGTTCTCCTTTCATTATAAAATTATCCCAACAGTCTTGAATTCTCCCACCATAGCGAAGAAATCGATGTCTTTCAACACTATCTTTACCCTCATTGTTTCATAAATCTCTATATGTCACCTCCCAATCTCCACCGCTTCAGCAGAGAACAAAATCCCAGCCTATGCTGCTTGACCTTATCACTCAAACAGTTCTTTACCGACAACATCCTCGTAAATCTCTCCTGAACCATCCGAAACTTAATAATATTCGCCACATAACAGGACGTCCATAACTGCAATCAGAACTCCAGGAGAGGCCTCAGGAACGTCGTGTACAAACGAAACATAACTTCCAAACTCCTTTACACAAAGGGGTAAGCAATCAGGCCAAACAAGGCAAACGTCGTCTTAACCACCCTGTTTCTATGAGACACAAACTTCAAAGAATTATGCCTGAACCCCTAAGCCTCTTTGTTCTGTAAGATTATCAATGGCCCGACATTTCATTGTATTTGTCTTCTGTCTGTTTGTATAACGAAAATGCAATCCCTTGCATTTATCATCAGTAAACATCATCTCCAACTTCACAGCCAAGTCAGTGATTGTACCGGGGAAGAGAGGCGGGAAAGTAATCAGAGGCCCTGCATCATTTAGTGGCTTTACGAATAGGGTAATCACGCATCAGAGGCGCAGAATAGTGCTCGGTGTTTGAGACAATTAATTTTGCTCCTTCTTCGTCGCTGCTGTTCGGTAATAATATCTATTCGAGGTTCTTCACAATGCCGAGGGCGTCTGCAGGATTTATTTCCCTAATATTATATTCGACAAATAATTTCCGTTTTAGCAGGAAGTCATAACCAAAAAATTAAAGATGTTAATAGTTTGTCTCGATGGCAATGCACGTGCACTCAACATCCTACAGTTGAGACAAGTACCATGCAACTTTTGGCAATGTAATTCTTTTAAGTGTGTACTTCAGTGAAGTAACCCAGATTTTACTGAATCCATACCGAGCTGAAATCGTGTATTTAAACACTGACCAAAGTCTTGTGCACGGTTTAGGTCTTATTCGGTGTGTAGTGCCCCTGCTTCAGAGACAGAGCTCTTATTTCAATTTGAATCCAATTCCTGAACTTGTATGAGTGAACCCAGCTGTGGACCAGGCTTCTGGATTCAACTCCTGACTGTTACGGAGGTATGTCAAAGCATGTCAGAACAGATTGATAACAAACAGACAGAAAAATAATGATGCCGCTTTAGTTGCTATTGCCATGTCTTGGTAGTGTTACTACCGTTAGTCCCAAATGTCTAGGCTCAAATCTCACAGAATTGTTTCATAATATGGCTGAACAGGTTGATTAAAATGATTTCAGAATTGTGATTTAACGGAGAAGGAAGAGGTATCATTACTTATTCCAAAATTCGGCGCAGGATAACTGAAAGCACAGTTATTCATGTTGGCTGGCGTTACATTTGCACATTCTCGAGGTTTATGAATTCATAGAAGACATGGATAGAGCGAAGAGTCAGGGTCTTTTCTCTGCAGCAAGGGAATCCAAAACTAGAAGGCATCCAGTTGGGATGGGAATGCAAAGAGGAAGTTTTGGAAGGATAGAGGCCAAATGTTGGCAAATGAAACTACATTACTTTAGGAGATCCCGTTGGCACGAATGAGTTGGATCAACGGTCTGCTGCCGTGCTGTGTAACTGTAGGATTCATTGATAGTTTATCAAGGCCACTTTGTTATCTTAGATAATCTTCACGGTTTACTATAAAACAAATCTTGTTCTCATCTGCAAGCGTGCTAACCATGCCTTCTACAATTCTCATTTAATTCATTGCTTTAAAAGACAATCAAAAGTGGATGCAGCACTAATCCCTGTGGAACACAGCTGGTCACAAACCTCCACTCTAACATACCACCGTCCTTGACCACTCTCTGTCAGCTGCCAATAAGTACATATGCACACGTATGTACTTATTGTCATAAGAATGCAGAAGAATTGTAATGAGAAACGTCAGCCATGATTGGGCAGCAGACTCAATGGGCCAAATGACCTAAATCTGCCGCAATTTCTTACGCTCCATCGTCTTACGTTTTCAGCCATGTATTTGTAAGAGAGCAGTGGAGACTGAGTTTGATGAATTCCTCACTGACAGAGCTAATAACTGCATGGGATAAGTTGGAAGGACTGAATGCTCTACGCCTGTTCCAATTTGTCGTGTCCATAATTGTCGAAAGTGTAGGTGACTTGCTATGAGGTTAACACACTTTAATTTTGAGATCAGTACTCTCATTTGTCCTTTGTGTTGTGCTATCTTTTGTATTCTCATTCCCAGGGAACTGTGAAGACTTGGTAATTGAAACACAGAATTCCTGTAATGTTTAAACATGCCATTCGGTCCATCGACTCTCAAATGACTATTCCACCCAGGCTTACCTCCATAATACAGCCCTACAACTCTAAAATTCGTATGGCTAATCTAGCTAATCGATGCACACATTGATTCTAAGGGTAATTTCCCATAACCAACTCACCTAACCTGCACATCTTTGGACTGTGGGAACTACCCCATGCAGGCACTGGAAGAATGTATACGCTCAACACAGACAGTCACATCAAGCTGGAATGAAACCTAGTTCCCTAGCGTTGTGAGGCAGCAGAACTAACCACTTAGCCATTATGTCATCGCTTCAATTGCAGCTATTCAAGGCTAAGCTGGACTGATCTTGGATCGACACAGGGATAAGTGTTTATTGCGAAAAGACAGAAATGGGATGCTGAGTTACAACCAGACCAGCCATGATCTTTCAAAATTGTGCACCAGCTAGAGAGACCAAATAGCCAACTGCTGCTCCGAATCCATATGTTGTTTGGTCACTTAGATGCTGCATGTTGTTGCAGAGGTAGAGAAAAATTCTATTCAGGCATTCAAGATCGTTTCACTGCCCGGAGTTACAAAAGCACAGAATGAAGTACTCATTCCTTTGAGTACATGACACAGCATGGATAAGGCCATACAACATTTCCAGGCTGCTCTTCAGGAGCAGGGGTGCCCTGCCTACCTATCAGTAAATACAGAGTAGAAATAATTACTAATTTGAAGTTTGCAAAGTGTGCGATCAATGATAAATTACAAACAGGATTAATGATATGGATGAAGGGGCTAAATGGATTGGATCTCCGTTTGCTCATACACCAGGA